>NC_080081.1:21047376-21353774 GCF_949987535.1 Balaenoptera acutorostrata
TCAAAATATCCTTATAAAAATTCTCATACTATTTTAAAAGGGGATAAAAATTGATTAGGAGTCTTGCCCAAAGTGCCATGAAAATAACAGAACCAAAAGTAAAATCCAGTAAAAGTAGTAAAACTGATTTTAGTTTTATTCATTAGTTATCAAAATATAATGACTAGAGTAGATTGTCCTCAAGGATGATTATCTAATCCAAATACAGGAATTTTTATTTTTGCAGGGGGTTTCTTATAGATGGGTTAGTTTCAAATTTACATATGATAAGGTATTTAAAACACAGTTGATTGCAATATTCAGGTTTACCAAGAAATCTAATTCAGAATTCCACTAAGAATTCTGATGACTAGTAGGTGTTGCAGAATCTCCAGTATGCATGTACACATATAGATGATTCAAATTTCTACAAATTTGGAGATAAGCACCTTGAAATCATTGCATTTGGGGAATTATCCTGCAATTATTTTAGTTTCAATTGCTAAGATTCTTGAAAATAACTGGTAATTTTCCTCCAACATCTCAATTTCTCTGAGATTTTGTTTAACCCTCAGTGTATGAGTGTGTATATCTGCATCAGTAGAAGTTAGGCTTCATGGTGTTCCCATATTCATGCTGTTTAAATATGAATTATTATACCTTTGCTACTAAAATAGATATATTAATAATCTTGCAGAAAATCCCACAACATTCCCCTTCATTGTTGTTGAACTGTTTGTGAGTTTGATGCTACTTAAATTATTCACAAAACTAATAAAGTTACTGGATTACTTTTTAGTGACTAGAACATATTAGTAATAAAAATCTTGTATTAAATTTCCCTTTTCTAACAATATTTTGGGCTAGAAAATATGAGAACCCATGGAATAGCCAGTACCAAAAAGTGTTGAATAAACTATATCAAACAAACTTAGGCAATATAGCTGATCTCCCAAATAGGTACAGGATTAAGGAAGCTAAAAACCACTGGTTGTGGTCTGGACAGTTTAGCTGTTGGGAGTAAGGCAGAAATGGAGTTACTGTAGTTGGGAGTTGGGGTTTAAATGTTACTCTGTCGCATGAGAAAAGGCTTCCAAGCAAAACAAAGCAGGGCTATAAAACTGCAAAATTAGTGGCTCAAGAAAATGTCACAATCTTAGTGAAAGAGTACACCAGAAAAAAATCTAGACAGTATCAAAAAAATTTAAATGAATCATATATATTCTGGATTCTGGATGAAATTTTTAAAAAAACAATTATACTATATGATCTGTCATCACAGAACTGCTCTAAGATTTGGAGTTGGAATTCAAGTCTTCTTCCTTGAACTCCCAAGCTCATAAAATAACATAAAAAACTCACAAGGTAATGCCTTTCAGAAGAATAGGATTCAAGAAATTTACATTTTACAATTTTGCAACATTGCTGTAAAAATAATTAAGATATTAAGGTAATACTAAATAAAGTGATTGAGTTTAACATGCTTGTGGATAAGAGTCTGTTAATACATTGTAAAGATGTCAGTTGTCTTCAAATGAAGTTATAAATATTATGCGATGAATTGTAATCAAAATAGTTTCATAGTGGATTTTGACTGTGATTTTCAAGTACAGGTGAAAGAACAAAGAATTAAATATAGAAAAAAAATGTTTTGAAGAAAAGAACAAGGTGAGAGGATTTTCTCTGTGATACGTTAGTTCTAATCATCAAATCAGAGGACTTGTTTTTAAGGCAGTGTCCTGGTAGTGGAGCCTGTGGAGATAAATGTATTAATAAAATAGGGTAGAAAGTATAGAAATCGATCCATGTTTATATGGAAGTTTGATATAAAGCATCACAAATTTTGCTTCAAATTTGTGATGAAAGTAATGATTTCTCAATACAATATGATGGGAAGTCTCCTGGTTAAGAATAGAAGGGGGGAAATATATCCCTAAAATATACCAAACACAAAAGTTGTTTCCTGTGCATTAAAGAACCAAATGTAGAAGAAAATATATGCACTTATCTATGTGGCACTGATATAAGAAATATTTCTTATGTAAGGCAAAAAATTTTTTAAAAAGGAAATATTGATGCAATTTATACTAATATTTTCTGTAAATTCAAACATATCATACACAAATTCAAATGCAAAACACAGATTGGAAAAAAGATATTTGCAGCACATAAAACTGAGAAAGTAACGAGAATATATAAATAGATTCTAAAACTAACAATTACCAAAAGTAATCTACATTTTTAAATTGGTGAAAGATGCAATTTAGAGAGGAGGAAATCTGAATGGTCAGTAAAAATAGGAAAAAGTGCTCAAGCTGAATAGAAATGGGGAAATTCAGGCCATAATAAGGTATATTTTCAAACACATCAGATATTGGTAGATGTTTAAAACTCTGTCAGTACCAAGTACTGGTGGGCTAAAGAGAATTCTCATAATTCAGTTGCTAGGAGTGAAAGGCCGGTAGGACCAGTTTGAACAACAATTCTTCAATACCTGATACATTTGCAGAAGTATATTTTCACACTCATGAGAAGTAAATATGGAGGGCCCTGGAGGCTGGTACATTTCCCCTTCTGTTAAATGGGAGGAGATCCAGTTCAGCTGGAACTGGTCAGCCTGCGCAGAAACAGCAAGCTCTCTGGGTAATGCCAGCATTCCTGGTAGGTGTGGCTCTTCCTCTAGGTGATAACCTTAACCTTGGTGCTCTGCATGTTTACTCTATAGTGTAGTTCCTGTGCCTGGAGATCCCTTAAAATATCCTCGTAACTCAGTTAAAATGGCTGTTTCCTAACCTCATTAGGCTAATCTAATGACGTCACTGATGAGGCAGAAACCTAAATCTTGGAAGAGTTTATCTCCTAACCACTGGCCCACTTGTTTCTCACAAGGGCATCTAGAAAACTTACCATTTCCTGCTCACCAGATATAATTAATATGATACTATTGATATACTAGAACAGCATAGAGTTTTCTGGGATGTCCAGGCACTTAGGGCCTTTACTTTTTTGTGGTAGAGAACAGCAGAGTTAACATAGCCTTTAGGCAAGAAAGTTATTAAGTACTGATGCCTTGAGGTTATCACTAGGTTAAGTTTATAGTAATCTGCAGTCACCACCCATTGCACATCTAGTGTTTGCAGGCAGGGCTGATACAGCAGCAAACCTATAACTTTAAAGTCTTTGAATATGTCAAAACTCTACCATTCCACTTAGGGCATGACTATGCTTCTAATTAGCTTTGCCAGTGGAGGCAGTTTCAGTGGTCTAAAGTGACTTCCACTTGGCCTTTCCTATCATGATAATTTGCATCCCATAGAGTAAGAAACCAATACTCTAAGATTTCTGTGAGCTGGTATGAATATTCATCCTCAATGTGCAGTTAAGAAAAGGAGAACTGACCACAGAATGAGACAGACTCATTCATCCCACCACGAGATGAGTATGGGCCAGGACACCGTTTATGACCCTGCTCTAAAGTGGGAATATGATTACATTTGGGACTGCCTAGTCTAATGCCAGGTAAGACCCACTAGCAAACATTTTCCTAAATATCTATGAGTTACCCTTCCCCTGGTGCATAATTACTTTGGTAAATGCCATAGGTTCCATTGAGAAGGCTTGGGAGAACAGCTACTATAAAAGTGTATGTTGGCATCGCAGGGCCCTGTCTCAAGAGCATCTAGTTTCCTTTCATTGATTGTCTTATGTCTGGGAATTACCCTAGGTCTAAAAACTGGGGGAAAAAAATCATGAGTTCCTTTTATGGCTGCCAACATCATTCTTTTCCTTAACAACTCTCCATCTATCTGGCATCTATAAGCCAGATATAAGAAGATATATGCCAAGCAATATCTTCATTGGCTGCCTATCTTGCCCCTAGAAACACCACAGTCAATTAGTCACTGCCATAAATCCCTTTAAGTCAGGTCGCTGGTTGCCACTTCAAGTGTGCTGCACCCATTGGAATTAGACCCAACTTGTCTCTGATAAGGTGAGGTGCTGCTACTGGCCTTCTTATTTGCATTAACACTAGTAAGCACAGTTTCAAAGATTTACCTCCCTTTATCCAATCTGAGCTATGGTGGACAGCTGACTGAACTTTTCACAATTCCAGCATTCCCCTCACTAGCACATTCCTCATTGCTTTAGTGAGGGAGTGTCTTTCGGGCCTCTGGGGGAACATAATCAGTAAAGGGGCTCTCTGGTATTACATAATAAATCTATTCAATTACGTCTGTATATCTGAGCCTTCTGATCACTTCCTCAAGACTCTGCCAAGGATATTCTAGCATGTCCATCCCATTCACTATAAGCCATTATCATCTCCAGGATTCAAAGTTCCATTTTGGGCATCCTTGCTAGAATTCAACTGTGAGTCATAAGAGTCCTTCCATATATATTTACTCTCCCCTGTCCTGCCTTTTATTTATATACCCCTGCTCCAGCATGTTTAGAAGAAGCTCACTTACATGCCCTCCTGATCCATTCTGGTAAATATTAGCAAAGTTCTGCAGGCCTTTTGGAATAATCCGTTTCCTTTCATTTCTTCTTTGGGGCCAAATTGAGTTGTTTGGGTTTTTTTTAAGACATTTAAGAAATATTTATTGATTTATTTTTGTTTATTTTACTTTTTGGCCATGCAGCATGTGGGATCTTAGTTCCCTGCCCAGGGATTGAACCCACAGTGGAAGTGTGGAGCCTTAACCACTGGACCACCAGGGAAGTCCCCCATATTGAGTCTTTTTTTTTTTTTTTTTTTTTTTTTTTTCAAACATCTTTATTGAAGTATAATTGCCTTACAATAGTGTGTTAGCATCTGCTTTATAACAAAGTGAATCTGTTATACATATACAATATGTTCCCATTTCTCTTCCCTCTTGCATCTCCCTCCCTCCCACCCTCCCCATCCCACCCCTCTAGGTGGTCACAAAGCACCGAGCTGATCTCCCTGTGCTATGCGGCTGCTTCCCACTAGCTATCTATTTTACATTTGGTAGTGTATATATGTCCATGACACTCTCTTACCCTGTCACATCTCACCCCACCCCCTCCCCATATCCTCAAGTCCATTCTCTAGTAGGTCTGTGTCTTTATTCCCGTCTTGCCACTAGGTTCTTCATGGCCTTTTTTTTTTTTTTTTTTCCCTTAGATTCCATATATATGTGTTAGCATACTGTATTTGTTTTTCTCTTTCTGACTTACTTCACTCTGTATGACAGACTCTAACTCCATCCACCTCATTACAAATACCTCCATTTCATTTCTTTTTATGGCTGAGTAATATTCCATTGTATATATGTGCCACATCTTCTTTATCCATTCATCTGTCGATGGACATTTAGGTTGCTTCCATGTCCTGGCTATTGTAAATAGAGCTGCAATGAACATTTTGGTACATGACTCTTTTTGACCTATGGTTTTCTCAGGGTATATGCCCAGTAGTGGGATTGCTGGGTCGTATGGTAGTTCTATTTGTAGTTTTTTAAGGAATCTCCATGCTGTTCTCCATAGTGGCTGTATCAATTTACATTCCCACCAACAGTGCAAGAGTGTTCCCTTGCCTCCACACCCTCTCCAGCATTTATTGTTTGTAGATTTTTTGATGATGGCCTTTCTGACCGGTGTGAGATGATATCTCATTGTAGTTTTGATTTGCATTTCTCTAATGATTAATGATGTTGAGCATTCTTTCATGTGTCTGTAGGCCATCTGTATATCTTCTTTGGAGAAATGTCTATTTAGGTCTTCTGCCCTTTTTTGGATTGGGTTGTTCGTTTTTTTGTTATTGAGCTGCATGAGCTGCTTGTAAATCTTGGAGATTAATCCTTTGTCAGTTGCTTCATTTGCAAATATTTTCTCCCATTCTGAGGGTTGTCTTTTGGTCTTGTTTATGGTTTCCTTTGCTGTGCAAAAGCTTTTCAGTTTCATTAGGTCCCATTTGTTTATTTGTGTACTTATTTCCATTGAGTCTTGATCTTAAGTTATTGGTCTAGGAACAGTGAGAGCAGGTGATGGGAAAATCTTGACCAGGACAAATATCAACTTACAAGGCATCCATTCAGATGTGGTCTTTGCAGGTCTCCAAAAATCAGGAGGTTACTCAACTCTAGAAAAAGGAAAAGGAGTACTCTTATCAGCCTAAGGGTTTACATGAATGTGTGGATTTAAGGTTCTTAAGCATATCCTACCAAAAGTCCCCAAACCCAGACTCCCATGATTTTCACATCAGGGCACTGATCTTGCCACTCTTACGATCAAATATTGAGCCTGTTTCTGCATAGTCTTCCCTCCAGGTGAAGGAGTGATGGCCTCTTCAAATGCTGAGATGGGGGCTTTTTGGCTTTTACAGTAATGTTTGAGTTGACAGTTGGATGACCCAAAACTATTCTTCCCTTTTTCAAGGCTTCTAAGAGGGTAGCCAAAAGCTACCCAACTCCACAATGCCTCTAATTACCACTGTCCTGTATATTTCAAGTGCTAAAGGTATTGTATAAGCCAGTGCTTCTGCTTCAGCTGTGCCCCGATCCCAATTTCCAGAAGGTGAGAGTCTTAATAATTATGAAGTTGCAGCATTTGAACAATTATCACACTTATTTTATACAACAATGAATTCTTTTACCACCAGATAAGCGAGTGATCACATTCTAGAAACCCATCTTGAGGATTTGCCTTCTAGAAACATTTCTGTTCACAGCTGTTTTAGTTTGGGTTTCCCCCAAAAAACAAAACCTGAAACAAGGGTTTAAGTGTAGATATTTTAATAAGGAAATGATCTCAGAAAGAAATGTGAAGGGAAAGGGTATAAAATTTAGGGAAACAAGCAAAGCAAATAGGGTGTATATCTGTGATTGGGTTACTATTGTAGGTAACCGGTTCCAGTTCCTCTAGGGATCCTCTGAAAAACTGTAAAGAACATGCCCCAGAACTCCTGATGCTCTTTGGTTGATTTTTCCCTTTCCCCCATGCTGGCCTTTAGAGGGACAGAGCAGGGGTTCCTGCATTCAGAGAATGTTCTCACACAGAGAAAGCAGTCAACACATGAGCTCCCAGGAAGGATGGGGAATATGGGCAGTATACCAATAGTATCTCAAGCTATTCTTCAACAATGCAGATTTCAGGAGAGACCAGAGGTGGTCCCTACCTCTGAGTCATTAAAATAGAAAACTATTTATTATATGCAAAAGAAATTTACTGAATTTTACATTAGATTAGCATTTCCAGGTAGTTTTTGAACTAAAATTGGGACACAAATTAGATAATCAGGAATGCTGAAGATGAGAAAGATTATGGGTTTTCAAGTAATCTGTTACTTAACAGTTTATCCCCTAATTTTGCAATATCTTTAAAACTCATAGTTTCTGATAATAATTATGGAAGTCTACACTGGTAGATGTAAGATTTTTAAGCAAAATGACTATGCATGCATATGTAAAATCTTGATAGCCCTACAAACATTTTGTTCTTGTTCTTATGATTGAAGCTTAGAAGAAGTAATATTTCTTCTGATTAATTACACCATAATTTTAGGTTCTAGGTACACAACAGCATACAAAATAATTATATTTTAATGAGACACTTAAGGAGAAAACACTTTGTGAACTCCTATTATGTAAAAACTTTGGTATTAAATAATAAGAAGAATAAAACATTCAGACAAGGAATATATAGTCTATATTCAGGAGTGATCTCGGGGAGCTAAGTCTATAAGAAAATAGTAAAGAATACAAATCAAAATTTAAAAATCACAAGAATTTTGATATACGATAATAGTTTCACCTTTTGCCAATATTAGCACTATAAAGTGAATTATACCAGTTATGAATCACAATTAGTTACTCAGATACTCTTATTTTAGAAATTTTAAAGGATTTTTCTCATGTATCGTCTCTTCCGAACAATGTTGAATTTCATTCAAAGTATAAAATCATACATACAAATTAATAATGTATTTACTGAATGTTCAACATCTACAATATTTTGAAATATCTTAATTTTTTTGTTCTCATTTTAAACACTGTGACCTGTGTTGTGTGTTTAAAATTTTATATATATTATATGCAATTTTCCTTAACTATATTTTTAACTCAATGATAGGTCTTTTTTTTTTGAAGTATTGTTGATTTACAATGTTGTGTTAATTTCTGCTGTACATCAAAGTGATTTAGTTATACATATATATATACACACACATACTTTTTTATATTATTTTTCATTATGGTTTATCACAGGTATTGAATATTGTTCCCTGTGCTAGACAGTAGGACCTGCTGCTTATCCATTCTATACATAATAGTTTGCATCTGCTAACCCCAACCTCCCACTGCATCTCTGCCCACCCCCCTTGGCAACCACAGGTCTGTTCTCTATGTCTGTGTGTCTATTTCTGTTTCATAGGTAGGTTCATTGTGTCATATTTTAGATTCCACATGTAAGTGATATCATATGGTATTTATCTCTCTTTCTGACTTACCTCACTTAATATGATCATCTCTAGTTCCATCCATGTTGCTGCAAATGGCATTATTTCATTTTTTTTAATGGCTGAGTAATATTACATTGTGTATATATATATGAGATATATATATATATCACATCTTCTTTATCCATTCATCTGTCTGTGGACATTTAGGTTGCTTCCAAGTCTTGGCTATCGTAAATAGTGCTTCTATGAACATAGGGATGCGTGTATCTTTTCAAATTATAGTTTTGTCTGGGTATATGCCCAGGAGTGGTATTGCTGGATCATATGGTAAATCTATTTTTAGTTTTTTGAGGAACCTCCATACTGTTCTCCATAGTGGTGGCACCAACTTACATTCCCACCAACAGTGTAGGAGGGTTCCCTTTTCTTCACACCATCTCCAGCATTTGTTATTTGTAGACTTTTTAATGATGGCCATTCTGACCAGTGTGAGGTGGTACCTCGTAGTTTTGATTCGCATTTCTCTAATAATTAGCGATGTTCAGCATCTTCTCATGTGCCTATTGGCCAAATGATAGGTCTTATCATAGTCTGTGTTAGAATCTAGGATTCAGCTAGAACTTCCAACTCTTTCAAGTATTAAATACATGCATTTTGAATTTTACATGTTAATGGTGCCCGAAGTTAAATATGTGTAATCTCGTGTGTGTGTGGTGTGTGTGTGTAAGTGTGTGTGTGTCTGTGTTTAGAGAAGATATGCGCCCACTCTGATTTTTTTCTACAAGTTAAAATATTTCACTTAACATTTTAACATCTATTTTATAAGCTAGTACAAATATGATTCATAATAGTGACTGAGTTCTCAGGGAAATACATTATGTTCTTATACTTTGCTAATGTAGGAAATATATCATTTATTTATGAAAATATTACCAAAAAGTAACCAGTAAAAAAAGATTTTTCATATGAAGAAATGTTTGTCATCCAGATTGATGCTTGTTAAATTCTGGCTAACTGAAGAGTTTATAAAATACAATGCCTAATTCAACAAACAAATCCTATAGACTTTTTAAAAAATTTAATGTTTGTGATCTACCCTTATAGTTTATGCCACCAGGAAGCATAGAAAAAATATTTTTAAATTAATTTTATATACAATACATGTGGATAGTAAAAAAATATTTAATTTACCATTATTAAAATCAATTCTGGAAAAAAACTTGTTTATTCATAATGAATTATGAAAGAAAAGTCATATGCATTAAATCTATTTAGCCATATTTTCTCTATCGTAAATATTCTTCAAGTACAAAGATTAGCATAACAGTGCCCTCATCACACAATTAGTCTTATTTCTGCCTTGTAAAGATCTCATTCTGCAGGGATTTGACTAATGAAGTTTTGGTGCTGAAACAATAATGGCTTCCTCTGAGCAGAGACTGCCAATTCAACCATATTGTGCTGAAATGTAGAGAACTGTGCCAAATTGTGTGTGTCTACTTCAGAAACAAGCTGTTCATTAAAAAGAAAAAGAAAAGGAAAGGTAAGCAGCAAAATACATTTTAAATAGTAACTATGAGGTTCTGGCAGACTTTAAAGATTTGACTTCTTTTCCCACAGTATCAAAACAGTCAGTGGAGCAGTTTCTTTCAGGGAATTAACAAGATTAATAAGCAAACTTCAGTATCAATTTTATTATCTAATCTTCAGGTGGGGAAATGAACATTTTGAAAGTCATATTGCAGTTTACAGTAGTGCCTTAGTGTTCAAACTCCTTCATTTATTCCAAAATAAAATATTTATTGTAGTGTGACCTTATGGCAGGTACCATGCTAGGCACTATATATACCCCTATTTCTCATTTTTTGTTTAAAAATGTGTTTTAATATTTTACAGGGAATTTTTCCACATTAAAATTAATAAATTATGAGTCAGAGTCCTTTAATGTCTTATTTATGTTAAAATATTGGGCAATCTTAGAGTCATTTTATCTTTTGCTTCACCACATGCTCTCTTGTTTTGTTACTATTTTGTATATGTATTACATTACTTATAAATTAGATTTTAATTCTTTGATATCAAGGTTTTATTGACAGCCTAACTAATGATGAGTTTAAGGACTATTTCTTATTCATCTGGCTCTTCCCTGCTTCTAATACAGTTGCTAACAGGTTGTATGATTTAAATCTATGTTTATTGCGTAAAAATTAAATCAATCAATTGAAAAATAGAAATTAGGAAGGTGGGGAGAATTCAACAACCAAATATTCATATGCAGAGTACTGTTAAATTTCTGTGACTTACGTGTACATACACACACAATTTATATTCATTCATTTTGAATTTATAGAAAGCCATGGGTCTTAGTCTATTGTTCTTTATCTTTTATTTTTTTAACTTTTTAAAAGTTCATTTATTTATTTATTTATTTTTGACTGGGTTGGGTCTTCGTTGCTGTGCACGGGCTTTCTCTAGTTGCGGCGAGCGGGGGCTACTCTTCGTTGCGGTGCACGGGCTTCTCATTGCAGTGGCTTCTCTTGTTGTGGAGCACGGGCTCTAGGCACGCAGGCTTCAATAGTTGTGGTGCACGGGCTTAGTTGCTCCAAGGCATGTGGGATCTTCCTGGACCAGGGTTCAAACCCATGTCCCCTGCATTGGCAGGCGGATTCTTAACCACTGTGCCACCAGGGAGGTCCGTTCTTCATCTCCCTGCGCCACCAGGGAGGTCCCTGTTCTTTTATTTTAGTCCTGTTTTTTGAATCATTTAATAAATTAATAAGTTTATAAAAACCATTCTATTTCCTCTATCATGGTAGGTACAAGAGAAATTATGTTCTCAATTTCTGGAATGGGCAGTCAATTTGGACAAAGAAATCATACCACCCCCAAATTTTGTTTATTCAAGACAATGTAAAACCAAGGCTTTTATTATTTATATTGCAATATGTAATTTTCATGTCTGTGGTCATAGAAATTAATAGTAACATTCTTAAAAACTATTGTCATAATTTGCTCTTCAATTTCCAAAGCAAATGAGTAAATGTATTTGTGAGCCTCATGTCATCATTAATATATTTAATTGATTTTCTCTTTTGAAGCCATAATTTTTCTTCCTTACTCTTACTTTCATCCTTAGAATTTTTTTTTTAACAAGTTTACTTATTTTATTTTGGCTGCATTGGGTCCTTGTTGCTGCGCGCTGGCTTTCTCTAGTTGCAGTGAGCGGGGGCTACTCTTCGTTGCGGTGCATGGGCTTCTCATTGCGTTGGCTTCTCTTGTTGCGGGGCACGGGCTCTAGGTGCACAGGCTTCAGTAGTTGTGGCTCGCGGGCTCTAGAGCGTAGGGTCAGTAGTTGTGGCACCCGGACTTAGTTGCTCCACGGCATGTGGGATCTTCCCGGACCAGGGCTCGAACCCGTGTCCCCTGCATTGGCAGGTGGATTCTTAACCTGGCGCCACCAGGGAAACCCCCATCCTTAGAATTTTTATATAAACAATTTTTAATCACCATCTAGAAACTTTAACTTTCATGTTCAAATGACAATAATTTGCAATAGTTTAATATTTTTCTTAGACACATAGATATTCCAAATTATTCAGAAGTGAAGGAGGTATGTAAACAACAAGCCAACAGTTGTGTTTTATGATAACATCATGTGTACTCCCAATATCCAGCTTTAAATCGTGTCATCTATATTGATAGGGAAAGCTTCAAATAATCTTCTTTGACATCCATTAATAGGAAAAATAAAAACTGTCTCTAAGTTTTAAGTTGCATTTTAATAATAAGCTAAATAATGGATCCTTTTCTTGTACTTTGTGAAGACCATCTATTCATGTGCCCTTACCTTCACTCATTATTTTTTGTAAGAATTCTATGCAGAATAGTGATGATAACTATGTTTCAAATGATTTTCCACATTGTTCTTCCCTGTATTTGTTTGTTAAGTCATTTGCATGTAGTACAGACATTTTCATATTATATGCTCAAATCTATCAATCATTGACCTCAGATAGTCTTAGGTAGTTGGGTTGACTAGAATGGTCTCTCTTTGAAAGTAGGAAATAGTCCTTCTGTTGTCTTCAAATTTTACTGTGTTTTGAGGGACCAAAACCAACCATTTTTTGTTTTACTTTTGTCTTTAGTGTTTTCCCTTTTTCCTAATTTTAGGCAATTGACTCTCTAGAACTAGGACATCAACTACATAGTAATATTCTCTTTGGTTTCCTTGTTATCCATCTGTGTGTAGGTGGAAAGTTTCTCCTAGACATTATACAGAGAATTTGGGGTCATTTATAGAACGATTTTAGTCATCCAAAGAGTGAGGATAGGTAACTAAAACCCATAAGTCTCATCAGGAAGCATTATTTGGCACATTGCCATTTTTGAATTTCTTAAACCAACAACCAAGGCAGCATATCATACTGAGGAGCTCAGGCTCTACCACCTGCTAGTACAGGGTCTTGAGAAAGTTTTCTCACCTCTCCTTACATTTCTTCATCTATGGAATGAGGATAAACATAGCAATTGTATCATAACAATGTGGTGAGAGTTGAGTCCATTTATATGCCAAGTGCTTAGACCACATCTGCAGAGAAAAAGTCCTCTTGTCGTTAGCTATTATTCTTATTACCATCATTATCAGCACTATCAGGATAAAGTAAATATTTTTCTGTATCTGACCTCCTTCTGTTTCATTTTCCTTTATTGGCTAGTTCAAGATCACAGACCTCTCGGGTTCACTGTTAGGGTTAAGCTCTTATCACACCACAAGGTTGTTATTGAGTCTAGCTGCTACATGACCCCAGGGACGGTTCAGTGCTTTTGCCAAATACTACTGATTTCAGAAACTACTATTAGTTAATTCAAATAAAATCTTTTCCCTAGTCTCTACTGCCTACCTCACATGTTGATCTTATCCCTCCAAATTAATTTATGTCAGTGTTATTCCTCATGGTTCTTTAACACTTACTTGCTAACAATGCTGTATTTTTTCCTGAGAAGCAATGTGCCAAGGCTTTCGTAGGTACAGGATGTAGGAGGAATTCCTCAGTCACCAACACACACACAAATGGCACCTTCATTTACTTTAGCACAATTCTAGGGTTTTCAGTATTTATCTGTTCATATTATTATGCATATTGTCAATGGATATAGAGAAGGTGGCAGTCAGCAGAGAAATCAGGTAAGGTGTTCTTCAAGTGACCTTTCTGCCCAGAAGTGTGAACAAATGAAATTATATATCATTTTACATTTCTGAAACAGAGAATCAGGAATGTCCTGTCGTTTTCTTTTCCAATGGTGTAATGGGTTCTATGGCTCATAATTTTGGCAAACGTTTACCACATAGCACTTTATGCCAATGAATGAAGAAGGTGAACAGACATGTTCTGCCTTAGTATAGTCAGGGAGGGAAGGAGACCAGCATAACCCGATATCTATATGCAAGATCATCACAGATTAAAAGAAAAGACTATGGAGAAAATAAAAATAGATGCTCTAATGGATAGTAAACAGGGCTTTAACCAGAGTGATTGTGATCAAGGAGCTCTCCCTGAACTTCAGGAATGAGAAGTTGGTTGTTGTGTGGAACTGGGGGGGAAGGGGGTTGGTTTGAGAGGTAGAGGGAATCAACTCATTTGGGGAGGTGTAGGCCAAAGCACGGTTTGAATAAGACAGAATTTTAGAAACTATACGGAAGAATTTTAAGCAGCCATGTTTAAAGGTCTGGCTTGATTTCTGAACAGATCACTCTTGCTAGTAGCTACTGTGTACAGAAAGTATATTAGTGTACTGGTGTGAGGGTGTCTGAGAGGGGGCAGAAGTGGTTAGACCACTTACTTGTTTACTAATGGGGGCAACGCTAGAAAAGTAACAGGGTTAAAACCAGTTTTTTATTGTGTAACTAAATACATTTTCCCTGACAAATAAGAACTTAGCTTCCTCTTAGTGCATCAAGCAAACATGCCCCACATAAACAGCAATTTAAATAATTGTCTTTGTCAGTAATTGATTAATATTGTTTCTATTTATTATCTTCTTTTTTCTTTCTTTTGTAAAATTTTTATTTTATTCATTTTTTTATACAGCAGGTTATTAGTTATCTAGTTTATACATATTAGTGTATACATGTCAATCCTAATCTCCCAGTGCATCCCACCACCACCCACCCCATTTTCCACCCGTGGTGTCCATAAGTTTGTTCTCTACATCTGTGTCTCTATTTCTGCCTTGCAAACCAGTTCATCTGTACCATTTTCCTAGATTCCACATATATGCGTTAATATACGATATTTTTTTTCTCTTTCTGACTTACTTCACTCTGTATGACAGTCTCTAGGTCCATCCATGTCTCTACAAATGACCCAATTTCGTTCCTTTTTATGGCTGAGTAATACTCCATTGTATATATGTACCACATCTTCTTTATCCATTCGTCTGTCAATGGGCATTTAGGTTGCTTCCATGTCCTGGCTATTGTAAATAGTGCTGCAATAAACATTGGGGTGCATGTGTCTTTTTGAATTATGGTTTTCTCAGGGTATATGCCCAGCAGTGGGATTGCTACATCATATGGTAATTCTATTTTTAGCTTTTTAAGGAACCTCCATACTGTTCTCCATAGTGGCTGTATCAATTTACATTCCCACCAACAGTGCAAGAGGGTTCCCTTTTCTCCACACCCTCTCCAGCACTTATTGTTTATAGATTTTCTGAGGATGCCCATTCTAACCTGTGTGAGGTGATACCTCATTGTAGCTTTGATTTGCATTTCTTTAATAATACCTTCTTTTTTCTGTTTTCTTTCTTTCCTAATTTGTTTCCTCTTTATTTCCTTTTAATATTCAGGCATAACTTTGGAAAGACAAGCAAGCAGAACCTCATTTTCCTTTTTAACAAAATGCATAAATTATGATTATACTAGAAATCAATAGATTCAAAGGAAGAACAGTCATTGGTGCACATCAAATATTCTTTTAACTATTGTTAGGCTTTTTCAGTTTCAAGTAAAAATATCATTAAATAGTTCTTTATAAAGGCACACAAATTAATTACCCAAAGAAAATCAATACAACTTGTTGTCACACCTGAGTTTCCGGAATCTGTCAATTTCTAATGTTTTGGAAAACACAAATTATTAAAATTAAGGCAATTCTTGTTGCTGTATTTCTCATGTTTATGCCACAAAAAAAATGCTCTCCTTTTTCTTCTCTCCTTTTTGCTGAGAAGATAATGGATAAATGGCGCTTTGTTTTTTTTAAAGAGAAGCCTGAAATTCTGGAACATATTATAAATAGTAACAGTTAAAATAAGTCTGTGCTTAAATGTTTATTTCTGAAAATAAATTATGTATCACAGAGCATTTTTGGTGCCTTTGCTTGAATTGTTTTTTAGGAATCGCATATACATTTTCAAATTCTGCTCTTGCATTCTTGCATTCTCCAGAGTGATTTTTTTTTTTTGAAAACATGTATCTGATGGCATTCCTCCCTTGCTTTAAGCTTGCAGTAATTCACCATTGCAATGATAATAAATTGCAAACCCTATAACAGAGGCATTTCTACCTCCCAACCTTATGCATCACCACCCTTCTCAATTAACTGTGGCCCAGAGATATTGGTTTGCTCTCTGCCTGTTTCTTGAACACTTTCAACTCTGATCTGGGTTCTTTGTTAACTGAATTGTTTCACCAACACACTACAAGTTCCAAAATTCTTGACATTGACAGCTACCAGCATCCCAACTCCTCTAGAAAGTGGGCCAAGCTTTCACGTGCACCTAAGTGCCAGCCTCTGGTATTAGACTACTCAGCTTGTGTCCACAGCCCCATGTATTGACATTTCCTTATCTTGCTGATGTGTTCATGCATATCTGAAATGCATCTTCTTAGAGAGGTTTTCCCTAACCACCTGAGATAAAGTAGGCCCTACCCTCCATGTCCAACCTATCCTAGTACCTTGTTTGATTTTCTTTACTGCGCTTATTAATATCTGAATATATATTATTCTGTTTACTTGCAGATATACTTATTTTCTGTCCTACAACCATAAGTACAGAGCCTCTGTCTGTCTGGAGCACCACAGCACTGGGGATGGGGCCCAGCAAGCAGTATGTGCTTAATAAGTATTTGTAGAAAGGTGAATAGAGGAGGGAAAGAATAATTAGGCTTATAATCCAATGTAAAATTAGAATTGGGCAATTTTTTAAAAAGTGTACCTGTGGATTGGAGGTGTAGTGAGCAAATCAAGCCTGAAGCCTGATTTTGCACAGCCTTGAGACCTAAAAAATGTTTTTTTTTCTTTTTCTCTTTTTTTTTTAACAATTTAAAGGATTGTAAAGTAAACAAGGAAGAATATAGAACAGGCAGTGTGTGGCCCAGAAAGTACAGACAATTTATTCTTTGGTCCTTTATAGAATAAGTCTGCCAGTGCTATTTTAGATTAAGTCTTCACTGATGCCAAGTGTTACCTGAATACATTTGGATAACTTTCTGCTTCAGTTTCCTCCCATAAAAAAAATTAGGGAATTGGATTAATAGATCTCTTAATTTCTTTCCACTTTAGACTTCTGATAATTTGTCTGAAAGGTGAATGGACAAAGTGTAGTTAACCACACCTACTTTTCTTAGTCTTCTGGAAGGAGTAGGGGACAGAGAGGAGAAAGTGTAAGAGAGAGTAGACAGGAGAATTTATAAAGAGCATTGCATAGAGCGAGGCCTCTCTCCAGGGAAGCTGAAGCAATGTCATCCCTATCTTGAACGTCAGTAGAAGATATAGCGCATCAAAAGCCTAACTCAAATTAAAATGCAAATCTCTCTTCCTAAATCTTTAACATATACATCCAAGTTGTCAACATATAAATAAGGAAAATATGAGAAAAGTCAATAATCAATTAGAACAACATTTTCATATGAATGAAAACCATGGATCTTTGCCAGTCTGTGTGAGTTCAAATCCTGGCTCCACCAACTTCTGGATGTGTGTCTCTGAGCCCGCTTAACCTCTCTGTGTCTCCATTTTTTAAAAAAATCTGTAAATTAGTGATTATAGAGTTCCTCCTGTATAGAATTGTCAGGAGGGTTACATATGTTAATATTTGTAACATGTTTAGACAACAGTGCCTGGCACATATTATGTACTAACAGTATAGTGGTTAAATAAAATAGAATTTCATTGCAGATTTACTTTATTTCTTTTTCATTTCCTTTGGGCAATAAAAATGTAGGGCAAATAATACAGTGTTAAAATCAGGTTTTCTCATATTTCTGTAACATACATGCCTATTGATGGTTGCACAAGAATTAACCTTACATTAAATTCCACAGTTAGTTCATTGTGTGAGGTGATGTATTTGTTTTCAAGTTATTTTATCATTGTTAGAAAGGAAAGCTCTGCCTTTCATTCCCATAAATTTCAAAATGAAACTTAATTTCATTTTCAAAATGATTTTATTTTAACACATTAAAATAAAAGAACACAAAAAGGTGTTTGTTGGTCACAAATGTTCTTAATTATTTAAGTCACAGGAAGGCACAAGGAAGAGCAGATCCATAATAGATTTTCAAGGGAGAGTATTTCTAATATGACGTATAATATGCTCCAAAGGCTGTTTCATCTTCTTCGTTGTTGTTATTTCTGTTGTCTTTCTTTCTCTGGTTTAAAAAAGTGATGAAATAGTAGAATGGAGAGTTGACCCAGCAAGAGAACAATCTGCCTAGACTCACTTCCTGTAAGACCTTTGTCTATTAAATACTGTCATCCACGGTCTGATGATGCCACATTTTATCCCTACAACATGATCCCCATTTTTACTTGCAGACCTGTGTATCCAACTCCCTCCCTGACATTTCAAACAACATCTTCAAAACCAAATTCTTGATTTTCTCCCTAAATTTTTTTTCCCTCCAGTCTTCAAGTATATTCTTTCAGTTTTGCAAAACAAAGACTTTGGGAGCCATGAGCCATCATGAAGAAGCAGCAGAGCCCAGTGATTGACAGCTGAACAGCAGAGCCAGACTGCTAGTCTGGATCGGAATCCAGGATCTCTGTCCTGTGCAAGCTTCAGACATAGACAAGTTATAGGCTCTCTCAGTATCTTAATTTCCTCATCTATAAATGAGGAAAATAATAACTTCTATTCGGAAATGCTTTTTTAATAAAATTAAATTAAATAACACAAGTAAAACAAAACAATGACAGGTTCATCATAGGTGATGAATGAACTATTAGCTAATGTTTATATCATCCTGATTCATTCCCTTCCCTCATACCCCATATCATATCCATTAGCAAACTCTGTTGGAATTACCTTCAAGATACAACAGAACCCAGCAATTTCCCATAACCATCCCTGCCATCCTGTAGGCAAGCAGTAGCCTTTTCACCCAGCCTTCTTGCTTCCATTCTTAATCTGGTTAGTCTCCTCTGCTTAAAACTTTCCAATGGTTTCCAAATTCATGTTGAGCAAAATTTAAAGTCATTATAATGCTAAAGGGAAGCTGCAGAACCTACGTTCCAGCTGTCTCTCTGATCACATATTCTACTGCTCACCCCTCTTGCTCACTGAACTTCAAATGTGCAGGCTTCTCATTCTCATTCTCTGAGTCCTCCTGGCACACTGATGCCTCAAGGCCTTTGCACTTGCCCTTTCCTTCACCTTTAATTACAAGACTCATTCTTTTTTCTACATACTTAGGGTACTTATTCAAAGGTCTCTTCTCTGTGAGGTCTTCCTGACCCCTTCAAAAATTACACACCACATACAAACACACATATACCCGCTCCACCCAGCTTACTTGCTTTGTTCATCTCCATGACACTCATTACTATCTGATACACTATGTATTTTACTTAATTAATTGATATTGTATGTATCACTCCATTAATATACAAGCACTATGAAAGCCGTGAGTTTCAGTCAGTATTTCTATTGTTTTGTTGTTTTTTTCCTCCCTCTCTATTTACTTTGCCTGTCATAAATTAGATAGTTAATAAATATATGACAAACGAATGAGTAAATTATTAAAAGACAATTTATGGATTTATTCAATGCATATCCACTAGTCTTTTACTAGGTTTGTAGAGTTTAGAATATAAGACTTGCTTTCATACAGCTCAGTATGGATTGGTGAGATAGAAGACAGTGCTAAACATATTTCCCTAAGTGTTATAATAGATTTTAGCTGTTGATGCTATAGTAGTTGTACTTGAATACATAGAAATGAACCTAAATATTTCATATTTTGCACATACACAAGTATTTATGCCTACTTGTATATGTGGATCTTTCAGAAATAATAATAAATGGTAGCAAATGGTCTTTGGTTTTGAAGGTTCTTCCTGGTCTCTTTATTGTTTTGTTTTTTCTTTTATCCATCTGATACTTTGTTCCAAACAGTCCTCTGAGACCAGTTAAGTAAATATCTATTTCTATTGTGTGGACCCATGGGATGATGGAAAATCAAAAACTTTGTTCCCTTGGAGGTTACAGGTGGCGAAAGATAAGTCTGTTTCATTTTTTATGTATTGTTCTATGTGAATAGATAAATTTATGAGTGATCAGAGATGGCTATAGGAAGATTAAAGTACATTGTTAGAAACTAATTGTTACCCAGGGATTTCAGGTACAAAAATCTAAAATGCTCGAAGATTACAGACTTCATATTCATTGGGGTGACATAAGTAGCATCTGTTTCCTTGCTGCAAAATGAGATTTCAACCTTGTTAAGCAACTTGGGTTCTCGTCATTCTCAGGAGATGTTTGAGCTGTTCATCAAGCAATGTGGAAACATCAGAATAAAAAACATAATCATGACAAAAGGTAAAAGAGAAAAATAAATTGTCAGGTGCTAAAGTTAATTAAAACTGCTAAAGATGAAAATATAATGTCAGAAAATTCACATTCCAAAACCAGGAAGACTTTATATAGATGTGGCCATGCTCCTCAGTAGCACAACAGTGGACCAACAATCCGACAGGGAAAAAGCACCAAGCTCAGAGACAAGATTATAAAACACATTCCTTCATTATGCATTGATTAAACATTAAGTCCTTTATGGCGTGACCTAGGTAGTAACTTTTAATGCATAGAAATTTAGGTAGCTACAGTTACCAGATGTAAGGTTTAAAAATGCAGGGATCTTGACATCTCTGGTTATCAGATTTATACATATGGCTTTGTAATATCATTTGTCCAAGCAAACTCACTACAGAAATCTTTAACATGTAAATACTTTTACCATTATTAAAAGTAATGTTCCCCCCTTTCTTTTGCTCTCTCTCATATATATGAGATATGTATTTTGTACATTTTTATATATTATATATTTATAATATATACGTATATGTATATATACATATATAGTGATGTGTATATATACACATATATGATAGTAAATACATATGTATATACACACACACACACACATATATATATATATAAAATGAGTATACATATATTCACTATCATATATCATCATATCAGGATTATATCTTGGGTAGAAATTCTCATGGCCCTAATATGAAAACCATGCTCCTATTAGTAGTCAAGTGAATACTCACAGGAAGAGAATAGCACAGTAAAATTTCAACGTGTATTTCCACCTCCAGCTAGGGGACAGGAACTGATATTAACTAAGTACCTACTATGTGTCAAGCCTGTAGCTACTGTCTACAGCTTCTGTCATTCAGTGTCCAGTCAAGAAAGTAAACACACACACACACCCCAGTCATTTTAAGAGACTGGTTAATATAAGAAAATGATTAAACTAGTGTTGGAAAATTCATTAACCAAATTCTGAGTTAATACCGTTAAAATAACTGTAAGAAGCAAATATCACCTCTAAGACTGGGAGAAGAAAGAGAAAAATTGGGGTATATTAGAACTTACGAGTCAGGAGGAGGGGTTCTGTGGATCTGTGACTCAGATCTCTGATGGCCTGGCATTGTCCAGCTGCTGCTGAGAATTCCCAGAAATCTAGAAATTAGAATTAGTGAAAAGGTGAAGAGATATTGCAGCGGGGATACTGACAGGTATAACACACAAACGGAAGGGGCAGGTCTCTTCTCTCTTCCGATCTTTCAGTCCCCACTGTTTTCCCCTATTTGTAGAATCACAAGGACCCAGGTGATAGATGAGACCTGTGGTTTGCATAGCCCCAGCCTCAGCAACACAACACAGGATACAGGAGGCTGAATTTGGAGGGCAAGGCAACAGCTCAATAACTGGCACGTTGATTAAGTATGCGAGTTTAGCTTGCAGGTGTTTGAAGACTCTTATGTTATTTCTCCAGTGTGGCTACCAGCAATGTTCTATCAATACCGCTAACTTTCCCACTACGTAGCTAACTTCCTTAATGGCTTATCAGTTTAATTCTGTACATTTTAGATACTTAATGGTTATTGAAACAAATACTTTTAGATCTTACAACTTTACCTTTTGTGTTTCATATTTTCAATTTCATATTTTACTCAAAGCTTTTCTCTCTCATATCCAGTCCCGCACCAGTGCAGGCTGAGAGCTAGAGGAGCCTAGAGTTTAAGGGAAGACAAAAATCTGCTCTTTCACCTGCCACCATATCTTCCTCTGGTTACTGTTCAGGTTGTGAAGGGGAAGCTACTAAGGGAAAACACATGTCATTTCCTTTGGTGGCTCTCTAGTAAATTGGATGTCTGCTCCCTGGTTACTCGTTACTTTCCTAGTTCATTTTCTGTGTATCTGTTTGGGACTGATGGTGGCATCAGAAGGCCCTGCTGGTGAAGGCTGAATCCCAGGTGTAGTCGGAGCAGGTAATGCTGGTCCACTGACAGTGCATATCAATTTCTGGCTGCCCCCACAGGAAGTGCCGGGCCAAATCAAGCAAGGGCCTTTCTATTTTATATCACCCTATGTCATCCTTCACAAACCTATCAGTGCTCCTCTTTGTGGCCTGCATCCTGGAACCCTATGGACAAGAGATGGATCAATTATCTGTGACTCTTCGGAGTTGGGTTTTGGTGGTGGATGACCTTATCCTCGGTTCTCCCCACACTTCCACCTGCCAAGTCTTCCCGTAGTCTTGTCCATCTCTGGCAGCCCTGAGAAAACTAGCATATTCAGTGAATAAGCAGACATTGAACCTGAAAGTGAACGTTAGACTCTGTGCAGACAGCCACTGATTTCATGAGATATTCTCTTGATGTTTCTCTCCCTTGTGGAAGGAAAGGCAAAAGGATAACTTCTTTATGAACTGTGTCCAACCCAAAGCCTGTCCCTGGCCCTCTTCCATTTTTATACTTAGATTCATAGAGGCGGTGACAAAAGTGGTGGTAAGGCTGTTCCTATTGAAATTGTACCTTTAAGATTATCTTTGGGATTTTAGCTAGCTCTAAGACCTGGCAGTTTCTTAAGATTACAACACTGGGCCCTTCACATACTTTGTTCTTGGTTGTGGGTCTTACAACCACTTTCAGGAAACCCACTCAACGCAACTCTATACACATGAATTCATTTAGTCATCACAACAATGAATGAGGTACTATTATTATTCCACCCTAAAAATGAGAAAATTATTCCACCCTACCAATGAGAAGATTGATAGTCTTTCAATTTGTAAATGATAAAGCTAGATTTAAAATAAATTCAAGTCTAATCAAACCCAAGCTCTTTTCACTTTATCTTGGTATATCTGGCTTGGCCTTCAGAACATCTAAGAGGCCCATATTTGAACAGGTTGGAAAGGGATCTAAGTGAGATCATTCCTACAGTGTAGAGTTCTTCTCCAGGGATGAACAGAAATTGTAAGGAGAGGGAACTGCCAATAGCATCTAAATAAAATGAGCAAATTCTAGCATGGACTTCACCTTTGGCTTTTTTTTTTTTAAGGTTTTTATACTTGAACTGGGTAACTAATCTCTTTGTGCTCAAGTTCTTTACTTGCAAATAGGAAAAATAATAGTTTATACTTCATAGAATTATTTTAAGGAATAAATCAATTATATATAAAGTTCTTAGAATGCTGATGGGCACAGACTAAACTAAGCACTCAAATAATGTTGCTATTATTATTATTATTATTATCATTCCATTTATGTACAGAGAAAATACACTATCTGGGCATACAGACGGAGGCTAGAGAATTCAAATACTTTGGTAGTATCTCCAAAATATCCCACATTCTCTGAGCTGGGAAAAGAGTGTTGTCTGTCTATGTGGATTAAATGGCGGGACTACAGAAGCTCATTCTATATATCCCATTTTCAGTCTTTTTGAGATCTGTATATATTTCCTTTTGTTCTGTTTAAAACTTTGGGTCAATTTTAGGGACATAGCTTTTGTCTATTTTTTTTTACCTTGTTTGGTATAAATGCAGGTTGCTGTGCTCTTGTTTCACAGCTACTATCCCCACAATTTTAGCCCTTGCTTTCAAAGAAATTTTTGCAAGACTGCCAGTTGGAATAAGTAATTAACACTTCAGCTCAGCTCTGAAAGGAGAAAACAACTGTGGCATACAAACTCCTGCCAAAGTCAGTTCTCCTACCCAGAAAATTCCTGAAATACTCATCAGGGTACTTTCAATTTCACTAAAAGAGAAAAGGAAAAAAGCAAAATGATCAAAATGGAAGTTCTTCAGTTTATCCCTATCAACTGTTGCACAAAACTAAGGTGGAAGAAAATGAGTGAACTGAACTTATCAACATGGAGAGATCTCACTAACACAGAATTGAGTGAAAAATACCAGGTTGCAAAAGGATATAGGCAATATAATAAAATCCAATTCAAGAATTAAAAACACCCAAAACCATGTTATGTGTTGTTTTGTGATAAATATGTAACAAAATTTGAAAACACCTATTGAACTCATGTATACCAAATTCCAGACGAGGGCTTCCCTGGTGGCGCAGTGGTTGAGAATCTGCCTGCTAATGCAGGGGACACGGGTTCGAGCCCTGGTCTGGGAAGATCCCACATGCCACGGAGCAGCTGGGCCCGTGAGCCACAATTGCTGAGCCTGCGCGTCTGGAGCCTGTGCCCCGCGACGGGAGGGGCCGCGATAGAGAAAGGCCCGCGCACCGCGATGAAGAGCGGTCCCCGCACCGCGATGAAGAGTGGCCCCCGCTTGCCGCAACTGGAGAAAGCCCTCGCACGAACCGAAGACCCAACACAGCCAAAAATAAATAAATAAATAAATAAATAAATAAGAAAATCCTTTAAAAAAAAAAAAAAAAAAAATTCCAGACGATAATTGCCTTTTGTACAGTAAGAGCAGAGGAGGAGGGACAAAATGGATTGGGAGGTGTCCACAGGGGACTTGGATTTAAACTTCTTCATCTGGGTAGTGAGTTTATGGTTGTTCTATTATTTCTATTATATGAATATATATGATCTATTTCAAACTAAGTAAAAGTCAGGGTCACTCTCATTCAAACATTTCATAAAAAATAACTCCAAAGGAAGGGATGTTGCAATGAGTCAGCCTATGTCTGGACAAACTTTAGTGCTATTCTAAAGAACATTAGGGATTTTTCTGTTAACACGTATCCTTTCTGTGTGAATAACCAACGCTTCTGCCACACTTCTGTTTTCACTGCCATCACTGTCTTTCCTAGCACCTGCATAGAGCGGTGATATATAGAGCCAACTTTTATCTATGAATCTGTTTTGAGGTGGAAAGTACATGGGACAGCAGTGTTCTGTATCTGCTGTTGAGAGGTCGATAGCCTACTTCTCTTTCCTGTATAGGATGTTGCTGTTCTAAAATATCGCTCCTATATTGGTCAGCGTTCTCCAGAAAAACAGAACCAAACAGATCTACATATCTATATATTTTTATATCTATATCTAACTAGCTAGCTATTGAGAGAGAGAGAGAGAGAGAGGGAGAGGGAGAGGGAGAGGGAGGAAGAGATTCATTATAATAAGTTGGCTCATGCAGTTATGGAGGCTGAGAAGCCCCAAGATCTGTAGTTAGCCATCTGGAGACTCAGGAGGAAGGCCTGAGAACCAGAAGAGCCAATAGGATAAGTTCTAGTCCAAAAGCCTGATTTTTCAGTTCAAGTCCAGAAGCAGGAAATGACCAGCATTTCAGTTTAGCAGTTAGGCAGCATGACTTTCCTCTCTCAGGAGGATCAGCCTTTTTGTTCCATACTGGCCTTCATCTGATTGGATGATGGTCAACCATATTAGACAGGGCAATCTGCTTTACTCAGTCTCCTGACTCAGATGTTAATCTCATCCAAAAACACTCTCACAGACACAACCAGATATTGGCCAGATATCTGGGCACCCCATGGCTCTGTCAAGTTAACACATAAAATTAACTATCACATCTACTGCCAAATTTTCAGGTCTTCCTGTTATCTCTCCCTTAAAAGTCATTATTTGTTGAGAAAAGGGTAAGTCAAACACAACTCCAATTCCTTTTTTACTGGCATTTCAAATATGGCATTTCCTCAAACCCATCCTAAATATCTCCTTTTATCTTGTGTCATTGAAATCTTATCACTGCTAATATTATCCTCTCAAAGTTCTTAGCTTCTAAATATAATGCTTTCAGCAGGTAGATAATTATTGTTGGTATGCACTGCTACTGGCTAATTTCTTATAAGAGTTTGGTGAACAGAAATTTTTAATTTTGATAATCTGAAAATGAAATAATTGCCTGCTTAAGTTACAGATATATTCTGTGTTTTCTTCTAGAATATTTATAGTTTTGGCTTTCAACTTCAATGTTTATGTCTTGGGTGTTAGGTCTTGAATTTGAGATGACCTGTTTTGAATTAATTTTTGTTTTTCTGTGAGTTAAAGGTTAAGGTTTGTTTTGTCTTCTTTTTTGTATGGCTATTTGGTGATTCTAACACCATTTGTTGAAGAGAGTTTCTGTCCCCATTGGATTCTTTTAACACCCTTGAAAAAAATCATTTGATCATGCTATAAGTAGGAGGTGGCCTATTTTTGAACTGTCTACTCTGTTCAACTGAGTTATTTGTCTTTTTGCTAAACCACACTGTTTTGTTTACTGTAGCTTAACAGTAAAACTTGAAGTCAGAAAAAGAGTTTTCTTATTTTGTTCTTCTTTGACAAGCTTGATTTGGTTATTCTGGAACTTTTTCATTCCATTTATGTTAAGAATCAGTTTGCCATTATTCACAAAAAAACCTACTGAAATTTTGAAATTGCATTAAATCTGTACATCACCTTGGGAATACTTAACATGTTAAAAATTTTGAGTCTTTTAATTCATGAATGTGATATATATCTCTCATTTATTTAGGACTTAAAAAGATTCACCTCAGCTATAGTTTTTGTTTGTTTGTTTTTTCTTTATTTTTGACTGTGTGAGGTCTTAGTTGCAGCATGCCGGATCTCTTGTTGCGGCGTGCGGGCTCCTCGTTGCAGCATGCGGACTCCTTTCTAGTTGTGGCATGTGGGTTTTCTCTTCTCCAGTTGTGGCGCGCAGGCTCCAGGGCGCGTGGGCTCTGTAGTTGTGGTGCGCAGGTTCCAGACTGCGTGGGCTCTGTAGTTTGCGGCACGTGGGCTCTAGGTGAGGCGCACAAGCTTAGTAGTTGTGGTGTGCAGGCTTAGTTGCCCTGCGGCATGTGGGATCTTAGTTCCCTGGTCAGGGATCGAACCCGCATCCCCGGCATGGTAAGGCAGATTCTTTACCACTGGACCACCAGGGAAGATCTCTCAGCTATAGTTTTTAATGTAAAGATCTTGAACAACTTTCAGAAAAAAAAAATCCCAAGTTTTTGGGTACTATTTTAAGTGCTGTTCAGGTCCAGGCACCTGGACTTAATTTAGTCATTTCTAGTGACAGAGGAATTATTGCCTCATTTTAACCCAGCTGGTTGTTAGAAGTTCTTCCTTATTATTACAACAACATTTACCTGCCCTTAAATTATACCCATTTTTTTCAATTGATTATACAACAAATCTAATTTTTTAGGCACATAATAAAGCTTCAAATATTTAAAGAGGGTTATCTCCTCCAAGGTTTTCCAGTGAAAGAGCCTGAGTTCACACAAACACATATGGTTTTGTGATGTTTCACCATTCTGACCACCATCCTTAGGATTTACTTAGTTTGTCAATAATCCTACAGAAACATGAGGCATAGAACTGATTGTATCACATTCAGTGTTTTCGTGACTTGTCTAGTTTAAAGGATATGAAATAAAATTAATAACTAAAAATTAACCAGATCGATGTATTTAGTCTGGTTATTGTAATCATTGTAATTAATCAATTGAGTATTCATTAGGGTTCAATTGGGAGAGAGAAACCACACAGTTATTTGAACAGGGAGTTTAAAGAATGATTAACTGCAACAAGGGATTGGAGTAAAGACATATTGGCCAGAAAGAAGTAGAGAGAAGTAAAGAGAACTCTAAAGAATATGGGAACACAGATACAAGATGCAGCCACTACCTCTAGGACTGGGCTGGAGCCCTCAAAGGAAAATGAGCACATTCTCCCTCACCCCGACTCCCCCATAGATACGTACTGGTAGAGCTTGCTAGAAATCCAACCTCTAGGTGCCAGAGAAAGTCATTCATGGAAGGTGTCTCACTGCTAGTACTGTACTACAGAAACACCAAAGGGAGCTGCCAGGGGAATCTGTTGGTCTGTGAGTTCTGCAGACCACCCTGTACTGCAGAACCTGGATGCTGGAGTGGCCACTGCTGGCTCTCAGGAACCCATGTGCTACAGGAACCCATGTACATGGAAGGAAGCAGGCTCTAGAGAAACTGCCTGTTCTGCAGGGACCAAGCTCAGGAGAAGCCATGTATGCTGCAGCTGTTGAGCTTTGGAAAAGGCACCCACTCTGCAGGAGCCTCATGCTGGAGAAGCCGCACAGGCTGCAGGAGTCTACTGTTGAACTCCTGTGTACTTCAAGAGCCTGGAGCTGAAAAGGCAAATGCGGTGCAGGAGCTGGGCACGGGAGATGTGTTGTTTGCTCAAGGAGCCTGCTGAGGAGAGCACACTGGAGCCAGGAAAGACAGTCCTGCCCTGTTGCTCCAGCATTCTCTTCTGAAAAACTTTAATATCATGCCCAATGGTAAAAGGAAAATATTTAAAGGGCTTGGCTCCACTTTTTGCAGGATATGCAATCACATTTGGATTTTGAGTTGAGAGGTGATAAATTCATAATGTGAAATATGAAATAAAATGTAGTCACTATGTCAAGGGGTTTTAACATGGAGCCGGGAGGCCATTAAGAAGGTGGACCTTATGCATTTTCTCATCGGATGGAAACATGAACTTTAGAACTGGGCCAAACCACAAATATTCCAAGGACTCTGCAAGAACACCTGCAGCTTGCCACAGTAACAACCTTTTACCTCCCTCTAGTGATAGCCATAGCACACAATCCTGTTTAGCTAAGACTACGTTCTGTCTCCAACTCCAATGACAGTTCCTTGCAGTGCAAACTTCCCTTCTTTGTCTCCAAAAGCCTCTGAATTTACTCCCTAGCTGGGACACTGTTTGGTTGCTACCAGAATCTGTGAGCCCCGAATTGCAATTTTTTGATTCCAAATAAACACTTTTTGCTTGTTTATTGCCTCCTAGGTTTATTTAGGACAATAATTAGCACTAATAGGCAAATAATTTTGTGAAACATTCAGTTGTTTACTAGTCAACATTCTGCCTTAGGTTAGTTTTTCTGTATCCTTAACACTACTATGAACAGACTAAAATGATCATTTAATCCCTACACTTAGCCACAAATATGTATCAAAGTCCTAACTCTATGCAAATTTATGAAAAATATGAGAATCAGAACTGACAAAATAGATAACATATATTGAATGTTAGATATATTTTCATATACAAGTGTACGTGTAGAATATTATATACAAGTAAATTATACTTAAATTATGAGCTATTTTGTTTATTTGAATAATTTAAAGCATCAACCAATATTTGAAATTTTAATATGTGCATTGATTTTCACAACTGTAACTAGTGTATTGATCGCAAAAATAAAATTTTATTATATTCCCAAAACCTAAGTCATCGCTTACCACAAAATTAATAAAAAGCTAACAATGAATGAGTGAGTGAACGAATGGATATGTGAATATGGAAGAATTAATAAGGGGGTCTTTTCTTCTTGGAAAAAAATCCATCAATACAGAGAAACATTTTTTCTGTCTTTCTTTGTATCTTTGTCTCTCAGTCTCTACTTTCTGATTCTCTGCCTTTCTGTCTCATCCTATGTGTATCTGTGTGTCTACGTGAACGTGTATGTATCTTATATGTGCATATATATGCATATGTTTACATATATAAAAATATATTCAGTGAAAAATATAAAGAAAACTAAACACTTGCTTTTATTTTTACTTATATTAAGTATAGCAAATGTATTAATTACAAAACATAATTTTATTGTTTTATATTTGTGTGTATATTTAAAAATACATCTATATTTTAAATGTCAGTCAAAGAAAAATGTTTTCTTCTTTCGTAGGAGTTCAGATTTCCTATTTAAAATGACATTCTCCAGGGGCAAGGGAATACATTTGTATATGATGTGTCAAAATGATCTTAAGTGTTTTCCACATTTTCCAATTAACCCCTCTCTCTGCCAGTGGAGATTTTGATGCAACTTCCTGTCTCCACCTTCGAAAATGACGATTATAATTAGCAACTGTCTTAGTCTGTTCAGGCTGTTCTACCAAATACCACAGGTTGGGTGGCTTATAACCAGCAGAAATGTAGTTCTCAGTTACGGAGGCTGAGAAGTCCAGCATCAAGGTGCTGGCAGATTAGCTGTCTGGTGAGGACCCTCTTCCTGTTTCATAGGCATCCCACTTCTCTCTGTGTCCTCACACATGGTAGAAGGGGAGAACTTCGGTCTCTTCAGCTCCTTATAAAAGCACTAATTCCATTCCTGAGGGCTCCACCTTCATGATCTAATCACCTCCCAAAGGCCTTACCTCCAAACGCCTTCACTTGAAGGATTAGGTTTCAAAATATGAATCTGGGGAGCAGGTGACCACAAACCGTCAGGTCCACAGCAGCAGCTGTAACAAAAATTCCTGACTGTAGTGTGTCTTATCCCTCAGTTGTGCTTCACATGCAGAACAAACACACACACATGCAGACACATATTTAAATGCACAAACGCATTCACCCCTTAAAAAATGGGGAAAAAAATTAAAGCACTTGTCTTTAGTCTTTTAATTATAATCAAAACTATGTTGATGAATTTTCATCCTGTACTACCTACTTGTACCTAATTGAAAGCAAGAGCACAAATGTTAATTTTATACTATTACATATAAGGAAAGCATGGTTATGAGCAGCTATGGTCAGTATGTTTTTCTGATAACAGAACTTAAATTTATGCAGATTTTACTCAGAATAATACAAGTTATCCAGAATAATACAGTATTATCCAGAATAGTACAAAGTTTTCTGGAATGGTACAATAATACCTAAGGTATGTGTGTGTATTCTATTATATTGCATACTTTTTGCATTTTAGTCACCAGACTGAAGTGATTGTAATAGAAGGATTTTTATATTACTATGCAAGATATTGAAAAATGTCATTCCAGGAATGAATCCAAACTAATAAAGCTGGTTTCCCATGTAATCATATTTCTAATATTTTAAAATGTGTCAGCTCCTGCCTCACTTTGGGTTCAATTTTAGGTTTTATGATCATTCCTAAAATTAATTTTAGCACTCACCTTACTCTATCCCTGTAAAAACATGACCAAATCATAATCATTTGGCGGCGGGGGTGGGGGGGCATATTGGGTCCCTTTTTCAGTCTGTTTTATCTAAACTACATGTTCCCTTTTTGAATGAAACCAGGGTAAATCAAGTGTTTGATTTGGGATGTTGTAGGAGGTCCAAGTTCTGTTCAGACTTAACATTGCTTGTCCTGAATCTGACTGCTTGGCTCACTTAAAGAACAATGTGTGAACATATAGGTAATTAAACATTCAACAGTGTAATCTGTTTAAGATTTGAGGTTATCAGATGGTAAAAAGTAAGGAATTGCAACGAGGTAATAACCATAAAATATCTTGTTTTACTTCTAAAAATACAGGTCAGAGTTTTTATGCTTGCTCGATATTTATCTTGAAGTTGGTGGACTTTGATATTTCCAGGTACTTGCATGTTGTGGAGTCATGAGTGCTACATCTAGCTCATGTTCATGTGAGCATGTGAACATGTTCTAGAAACCACTACATCTTTGCTATTCCTAACAGTAATACATAGAGATTTGAAAATATGGGCAATGTAAAAAAAAATTTGAACTTTTCCATGATCCTATTACACAGAAGCATACAGTAGAGCTCATTTATATGTGTAATGTATGCATATTGGAAATATTAATTTTCAAAATGTCACAGTAAAATATATTTCCCATATTATTATCATGCTTCCTCTATGCCATTAAATAATTTTTGAAACATGATATATTTGCCTGATAGTCATTTATATAATCATTATAACATTCATTCAAATATTTCTCTACTTTTCAACATTTACATTAGTTCTACTTTTCTGTTATTATGCACAATTCTGGGAAGAACATCATCGTCAGCCATTAAAATTTGAATATAATCCTAATTATTCCCTTATGGTAAATTTAGAGAATTTGAATGATCTGGAGAAAAAACATGAATATATTGTTGGGCTTTTTTAACTAAAATGCCAGTTGGCTTTCCAGAAAGGTTGCAAGAATATGCACTTCCGTGTATTGTGTTTGAGAAAAATTCCTGCACCCTCAAAACATTATATAATTTGGATCATTACTTTACTCTGATTTCTTCCGTATACAAATGTCCACTGTCCCTAGTGTATTGATTCTATTTTGTTTTTGAATGCACAGCTAAACATAGAACATGAGATTACACAGGAAGATTTTTATAAAGCCTTGGTTTGACAACCTAAACTCGTATTTGCAGCTCACTTTGAATACTCTGGCAATGTACCTGAAAGAATTAAGAACTGTTAATACTAAATTACTTAGCAGTGATGACATTGGGAGCTATACCTAGCATACCAAATGTCTCATAACATTTTAAAAGACATTTCACCATTATCCCATGTTCACTTTGTGACACTTCTATATGGGCAACTCTGAAAGTAAATCTATTACTGGACCGACATCACTTGCTTTTGTATTGATGAGGCAAAGTCATAATGAATTCCAGCCAATACAGGAAACTCTTTGGCTTTGGTTCATGTTAAGCTTGTCTAACCTCTTACTTACAGTTGGTTGAACCCCTGCTCTACTGCATATCACAACTCTCCTGCTGAACATAGCATCTGACAGATATTCCAGTAGGACAATGTATACATAACTCTAGCACAATTAAATTTTTATGTGCTGATACACTTTGGTAGCATGAATAGGATGAATCTGCTCTACTCCCTGTGCAAAGAAACACTACAATACACAATGTATGAGAAAAGGCAGCTGGTTCAGATAAAAGAACTTTGCAAGGAAACTTCCCAGCGAGAGAAAGATCTCCCCTACTGGCCTCATCAAACAGCATTTAAGGCTTCATGCCTCTCAATACTCTTTGAAAATGACGATTGAAAGGGAATTGTTTTACAGGAAGAGCACATATGACTGCATTTTCATACATTGATGGGGTGGCTACTGGAGAGACAAAATACTCTGACTTAATGTTCACCTTTCCTCTCTTCCTCTCCCTTTATTCTGTGTTGAGAGGGGCAGACAAAGATGCAGGAGTGCAGCCAAAATCTAAATCTGCAGACAGAAGGGGACATTGGAGGAGGTTGCCTAAAGCAAAGACATATGGGGATTTGGGGCACATGTCTTGACTGGTGACTAATCACTGATTGTTGAAGAAAACATTTATCAGTACTAGCCCTTGCTGTTTAATTCAGTAGTGTCGGAAGATCTAATATAGACATTGAGGCTATGGAAAAGAACCAGGGTTGAACCTTCATTTAAGCAATTCATAAAAAAAGTTTTGAAAAGGAGAAAAATAACCCCCACAATTAAAATTTACTTTGGTTAATATTCAGAAAAAGTGTATCTACTTGGAAACACAGAGAATTCAGATTTTACCCTGAGTTGTCCAGGAATAATCCCCAGCAGAGATAGCATTTAACTGAATTTTGAGGATGAGGATACAGATCAAAGGAACTTGAGTGGATGGAGCATTTCTTAGTGGAATTTCTTAGCCATGTGCAAAAGTCTGAGGAGTGAAGACGTGCTTATGGAATTGCAGTTTAAAGGCTGAAATACCAAATACTTATACAGGAGTGTTATGAGTCTGAAGGTGTGATCTTGGAATTTGGTGATGGGGGTATTTTATACTAAACAATATCTGTAGCCTCTACAGAATGAGGTAAATCATGAAAATATTCTATGGGAGTAGAAGTTTATAAGCCCCAAATACTTTGATTCAACTTTGAACAAAATTTTATTTGAAATCATAGGCTACAAGTCATAATAGGAAAATGTGAAAGAAAAAGACTGTTGATTTCAATTATTTTGAGACTGCAAAATATTGGGCTAGTTATATTCTGTCATAAATTGATTCCTTATTTTAATTGTATTTATGTACTTATTTATTTGATTCATTTATTTATCAAATGTATCTTCCTAGTGTTTGAAGAATATTTGCAGACCAGATACCACAAGGAAAAAAATGAAAGCGAGAGAAAGAGAGAAGATGGGGGTGCTAACCAGATGGGTGAAGGTTTTTATTTAAGTTGTATTTGTCCATAGTTCCAGAGTTTATTCACTGTTATTACACAATTTATTATTTTTCTTCTCTCCAGGAACCAGTAGCATCAATGTGTCTCTGTCAAAGCTCTAGGCTTTTTGGTAACTAAAGACATTCTATACAGAGCATCAGCACTCTTTTTAATACTTGTTAAATTAAATCAGGAGGCCATTAGTCTGAGGAAGCTCTCATGCCCTGTCAGCCTACATAAGCAACCAAAAATCTAAGCTTGTAAATGCCTTCAGGTTACAAAATCAAAACTCTCAGGACAGCCAGTCACAAGCAGTCAGCTAGGCTATAGCCAGTCAAACAACTTCCTTTCTTTGATTCCTCACTTTTCTGTAAATCTTTCCCTTGGCTCCTGTGGGTGGAATGCTCCTAACCCCTTCCATTTTAGTGCTGCCCAATTTCAATTGACTTTTGCTCAAATAAATGTAAAATTATTAATATGCATCGGTCTATGTTTTAACATACTGAAACATAGCTTTCCAATTCTGAGTTGACCATATGTCCAGTTTATAACTCTCACATATCATATCACCCTTATCAGTTTTTTTTCATATTGAATCCAGCTTTTTTACATGCAACACCCACAGACAAAAACTTTCTGATTTTCCAAGAGTACTGGCTACGCAACACAAACTTGAATTGACCTCATATCAAGACCAATTAAAAATTCTGACCTCATATTTTATCTAGATGTGCCCTATTAATGACATTCCCAAAGAATATTGGTCTTGGGACTTTTATCATCTGAAGTAGTGGAAATTTTTATTTACAGGGGGCAAATGACCTGCCCATAATTATTCAGTTGTTCATTATGCTTTACATGGCTATGGTTGATTGTAGAAACTTGTGGCTTTTTACCTCTACTGGAGTAAAATATCTCCAGTGGTCTTTTTTGTATGCCTTGACTCATTTTTGCTGTAGCTGTTGTAAAATGTTACTCATCGAAAATCATATCTTGATTCTAAACAAGAATGTGGATATTGCTTAAGCAGCACCCATTTCTATTTTTTAGGAGCAACTTTAATAGGTTTCTGCCAACTAGTTCCCTTTGGTAAATCTACATGACATTGTCCTGTTTCAGGCTCAGTCCACCACATCAGATAAGAACTTTTGGCAACTAGCAAGGAGACTGCGTCATTCTAAATGAACTAAGACATTCCTCAAAAGCCCACTTGGCTTCTACGTGCATTGGGCAGCAAAGTCTTTCTTGGTAACAGATGAACAGCAAGAGTGTGGGATGATGGTGGAAACAACATAAGGTTGGATCAGATTAAATTTATTGACATGTGTTCAGTAAGCAAAGATTCTGTCTTTAATGTTGCAGCTCCGGTATTTAGAAAGGGTGCTAACAGTTTGGTTGGTTGTCTGGAACATGAATCAAAAGATGGTCACAGTGAGTGAATTGGAAATGCCGGACCAGCCTTGGTTTAATGTAGAAGAAGAGTTATAAAGGCTTAGGGGAGAATGCTTAGGTTGTTTCCATATTGTAGCTATTATAAATAAAGTCAAACAAGGTTAAGGGTTTAGACAAAAAATACCAAGCTTAATATATAATATTTTGAGTAAAGTTTTCATAGAAATCAGAAAGCAAGATTAATAAGAAGAAAATAAACATAAAATATAAGAGAGAGCTAAGTATTAAAACAATGATAGAACCCCACCCCTAATGTGTATAATATCTGATTTATCCTGGGGAAAGAAATTTGCCTTCTGTTACACATATGTCCAATAGAGCTTGAACTTCTTGCTTCTGTGTACTTTTACCTTTTCACCCTCTCTTCTGACTCCTTTGTCATGGTCAGATATGTTTTTTTTTTTAATTTTTTAATTTAATTTTATTTATTTTTTATACAGCAGGTTCTTATTAGTTATCTATTTTATGCATATTAGTGTATATATGTCAATCCCAACCTCCCAGTTCATCCCACTACCACAACCCCCCGCCACTTATTCCCCTTGGTGTCCATACGTTTGTTCTCTACATCTGTGTCTTTATTTCTGCCTTGCAAACAGGTTCATCTGTACCATTTTTCTAGGTTCCACATATATGTGCTAAGATATGATATTTGTTTTTCTCTTTGGTCAGATATGTTTTATAGTGAAAACCCTCTGGCAAGAAGAGTGACAACAACAGACAACCCCAGATCTATCTCTATCTCTCTGGCCACCTTTTCATAGGCTGGAAGAAAGTGAATCATTGTTCCTGTGCATTAAGCTAAAGAAAACTATTACTTAATATTTATAATTTTTAGATACTGGCAAAAATGTAATTTTATTATATGATATTTTGTGAATATGATAAATACTTGGTTTGTTTATCATACTTAGATTAATTTACTAATGTTAAAATATATTTAATATTCTTCATTAGACATTCCTGATGAAAAAGTTACCTCTTTGAAACTATGAAATAATTCCCACCTCCATGGTAATGAAAAAAATTGGATTCTTTTAATGATATTCAAATGGGCAATGAAATATTTACAATTCATATTGATAAAATTATATTGATATATGATGAGAGAAATCAGAGTGAGTTTTGAAACTGTCCTTCCCATTATGGATTTATTCAAGAATAAAATATTCAAGTTTTAGTTAATGCTGAAACATTTCCTTTTAAGGTTGTATAACAAATTGTATAATATAACTATGGCCATAAAATATCTTATGTTTCATAAGATACTCATTGTAAATTTAAAGAGTATCAGCTCATGCCAACAAACATTAGGGCAATTTGGGAAGAATCTGTGTTATTCATTAATTTTCACCCTTCCCTTATCTGTTGGCATTGTGTCAATATAGTTGGTATTTAGCTTAACAGTACAAGTTTCCAAGTTTAAAGATGATCGCTAGAATTCTACAGTCCCTTCAATTCATTGGATCTTTGACTTTGTTGCTATTTTCGCCATCAAAGCTGACTTTATGGCTCTGAACCACTGAAAAAGCTTTTTTGTTTTGTTTGTTTTTGTGTGTGGTTGTTTGTATTAAAAACAGACCATAGGGCTTCCCTGGTGGCGCAGTGGTTGAGAATCTGCCTGCTAATGCAGGGGACACGGGTTCGAGCCCTGGTCTGGGAAGATCCCACATGCCACGGAGCAGCTGGGCCCGTGAGCCACAATTGCTGAGCCTGCGCGTCTGGAGCCTGTGCCCCGCGACGGGAGGGGCCGCGATAGAGAAAGGCCCGCGCACCGCGATGAAGAGCGGTCCCCGCACCGCGATGAAGAGTGGCCCCCGCTTGCCGCAACTGGAGAAAGCCCTCGCACGAACCGAAGACCCAACACAGCCAAAAATAAATAAATAAATAAATAAATAAATAAGAAAATCCTTTAAAAAAAAAAAAAAAAAAAAAAAAACAGACCATAGATGTATTATGCTGTAGAAGGCTAAATTTGCATTGATTTTTAAAATTTAGTTCAATTTTTTTATTGTGGTAAAATATACATAGCATAACATCTACTATCTTAACCACTTTTGAGTGTACAGTTCAGTTGTATTAAGTACATTCATATTGTTGTCCAACCATTACCACCATCCATCTGCAGAACCTTTTCATCTTATAAAACTGAAATTCTATACTCATTAAACAATAACTCTCTATTCCCTTCTTCCAAACACCATTTTGCTTTCTGTCTCTATGATGTTTTCATTTTACTTTATTTTTTCATCTTTACTGTGGTGAGAGCACTCAACATGAAATTTACCCCCTTAACAGGCTTTTAAGTGTACAATACTGTAATGTTAACTACAGTCACAATGCTGTAAACAGATTTCTAGAAATTATCCATCTTGTGTAAATGAAAGTTTATCTTCCCACTTCCCCCCTGCTCCCCCAGCCTCTGGCAGCCATCAATCTACTCTATTTTTGAGTTGGACTCATTTTGTTTCGTTTTATTTAGATTCCACATATAAGTGATACCATGCAGTATTTCTCTGTCTGGTTATTTCACTTAGCATAATGCCCTCCATGTTCATCCATGCTGTTGTAAACAGCAGGGTTTCATTTTTTGTGTGATTGAATAATGTCCCATTGTATGTGTGCACCATATTTCCTTTATCCATTCATCTGTCAACATTTGGGTTGTATCAATCTCTTGGCTATAGTGAATAGTGCTGCAGTGCACATGGGAGTGCTAATATCTCTGCGAGATCCTGATTTCAGTTCTTTTGGATAAATACCCAGGGGTTGTTGGATCACATGGTAGTTCTATTTTTTATTTTTTGAGGAAACTCCATACTGTTTTCCATAGCAGTTACATCATTTTGTTTTCCCACCAATATTGTACAAGTGTTCCTATTTCTCCACTTCCTCACCAACACTTGTTGTCTTTTGGTATTTCGATAATAGCCATCCTAATAGGTGTGAGGTGATCTCATCATGGGTTTGATCTGCATTTCCCTGAAGATTTGTGATGTCGAGCCTCTTTTCATATACCTGTTGTCCACTTGTATTGTATGTCTTCTCTGGAAAAGTGTCTATTCAAGTCCTTTTTATGTAACCATATCTATTGGTGATTAGTGTGTGCCTGAACTATAAATGGTTTGGTAATGTTCTCTGTAGAACTATAGCAACTACCAGCCCATTGTCTTATTAGTATGCTATTCCAGCAAGAGATACACACCTCTATTAAATCTCCAAGTAGAACATACTCCCTGAAGATTGTGCAGAAAAGAAAACAATAATTTTCCCTCTATTCCTTCTTAGTTCTTTGTTGAGATCCCTGTAATGACAGACAGATTAACAAGAGAAAAACCCACAGAAGTTTATTAATATGTACCTTATGTATATGTGAGGGATATCCAGGGGAAAATGAGTAAATCTCAGAAGTGGCTGAGAACTCTGCTTTAAATAACATTGTCAGCTAAAGACAAAATAAAAGATAGGTGTGGCAGAGGCCAGTTATAATGTGATTGCCAGGAAGAGCATGGCCAACAAGAGGATGATTTGCTATGCAGATTCAAGCTCTTGGTGCCCTTTACATTGATAAGGCTCTAAATTTCTCTCCAGGGATTAACCTTTGTTCTTCCTGGTAGAGAGAGGAAGAGGGACACCCTTGTAAATTTATGTCCTGCTTTTAGATAAATAAGGCAGAGAGCTTTTCTTGTATCTGCTTCTTCTCAATTGCCTTCAACTCAAAATAATCCTTATGCCAAAGTGGCATATTTTGGGGTGGCATATTCTGCTACCCTTCAATTAAAGTCACTAATTTTGTTTGCTCAAAACATCTACCATAAATTATTGATATTAGTAGGTACTTAATAACTGTTTGTGGGTTCAATTTCCTCACTATCCCTTTTAATGTGGTTTGGCATTAATAAATAGAGATGTTCTTAGACAGGTTTGCATTATTGCATGCACCTCTGAGTGGGCCAAGACACACATGCACAAAAACTAATTAGAATTTGGTTTTAACTTTATGACATCCAAAATGCAAAGGCAACAGAATTTTAAAATTCAGAGGAAGAAATGGGATGTGTGATAATTCAAAATACAGCTAGAACTTGGAAAAGGCTAGGCAATGTATAAAGAAAATTAAGCAAGGTCACCAGCGGCATGCCAGAGAGATTTTTCTTGTATTTATGAAATGTCTAAGCCTTTAAATGTTCCATCTAGTATCCAAATCCACCTTCCTATAAAAAGGCAAATGTTGAGATTTCAATCACTTGTCTTTTGAGAGAGATTATAAAGTGGCACCATTATATCTTTCATGTATCATGAATGGGAGGCAGTGGATATGTAGGGAAATGAGTTTCTGAAATCATATAGAACCTAACATAAATACTAGACACATATCTTAAGTTCTCTGAATCTCAAAATTGTTATTCATAAAGTAAAGATTATATTTCTGAACCATGGTTATTGTAAGAATTATGCTGAATGAGAAAAATTTTCAAAAGCAATAAAGAATTTATAACCTTATAAATGTAAACAATAAATATATGCAAAATATGATGGTGATGATGATGACATAAGACTGAATAAAACATTTTTATGACTATATATCATTAATCCGTGCTCAAGAATTACATCAAAAGAGACTTATCTTGGATATGGCTCAATTTCTCCTTCTCTCCAGCAAACTTGAATTGCTGGAGAGTTGAATTTAATGCAGTTTATGGTGCAGTCTGAATAGCATATAAAAATACTTGTTAATTACTATTCTCTAGTAACAGCTTTATTTAAAAGAATATTGAAATGAGGCTTTTGAAGAGAAAAGAGTTGAAAGAAGTAATTTTGAAACATGGGCATTGGGAAAAGAATGCAGGCTTTGAATCCAGCTGACCTGGGGTTGAATCTCTACTATGCCACTTCATAGTTCGTTTACTTAGGGCCAACTACTTAAACTTTTTCTTCCTAAAATTCAGTTTCCTCATTTTTTGTGAAATAATTCTTAAAGGGGCAATTTTAGTATCTCATGGAGTTGGTATAAACATATTATAGAAGAAGAAATCTCACATTTATCCCTTTATTTCAGCAAGTATTTATTGAGTCCCTGCCATGTCCCAGACTTTAGTTCTCAAACAATATTGATACGAAGCCCAAAATATTGATTCCATGTCTCTCTGGTGCTGTCATGCATTTATAACAAACATATATAAGCCAGAATGCTCCTTATTTAACACAAGAAACAGCCATAAATTAAATTATGCCATGAATGATGCTACAGGTTTCAGAATATTTTCCTAAGCAGGAACTACATAGATAATCAGGTTCATGATAATTTGGGTGTCATTATTACCTGGGTTCAGCCAAGAAAAAAGTATGAGCTCAAGCTTATCCAAAAGCAGTACATTTTGAACTTGCGTTGAACTTGCTTATATAGCTCTTAGAAACCCCAAGCCGAGTAGTAGGAGGTGAGATTCTTTTCATGTCTGTCTTCTAGAGTATTCTTTTATTTTTCCTTCATACTCAAATTGTAGAGTCAATTAGTATCCCCACTTTGGGAGACTCTCAGAATTTCAGGTCTACTTTCAGAATTTTGATTGAGGAGAGTTACTGGAATGTTTGTCTAAAAGTAACTACCTAGATAAAACAGAAGAAAGCAAAGGTCATTTTTTAAAGCAAATATCTGGCCATTCAAGACTATTCTGACACATGGTAAACACCAATCCTTACATGGGTGAGGTGATGAGAAAGATGGATTTCAAATGTTTTCCTGAATTTTTAAGCAGAGGTTTACTTTAATTCTAGTTGCATACTAAGCTCCTGCAATATCAGTGTTCCTTCACTAACTGAAATGCTTGTAGTAATATTACCATCACATTGCATCCTTTAATGAAAATCTATATGAGTATCCAACTGCATGGTGAGAATAGAATTTTAAAAAGAGAAAAATGGAAATATTTTCCTACCTTGATATTAACAGCCCTTAGGATCAAATGGCTTTAATTCATGGGCTTGTTCTTAAAAGTGCTAACCACTTTGCCAGGATTTGACTCTTTCCGTTTACTTTTTCTAAACACTTTGTTGCTACAAGTATGTGCTGTCTTTCTCCAAACAGATTTCATATAGTCGATTAGGTTTCTACTTAAATTACTGCTCCATTCCAATCTCCCATCCTGAGATGACTACAGGCCACTTTGGTGGGGTATTTAGGAATTCCAACACTTTTTAGTAATACATTTAGAGACAATTTGAGTTACTCCCAACAGATGGCTAATTACCTCTATTGTGTGGTGATTTAGCTCTCAAAGGCAATCTTATTACCCAGTTCTTGTTAGGAAAGAGGACAGCTCACTGTTTCCACGATGTTTCACTAAATTTGGAAGGAGCATTAGACTCCCTAATTATGAAGATGGAAGAACTTACTTTGATAGAGTAAGTGGGTAAATCACTTATGAAAAGAATTTAACAGACTCTAATTCTGGGACGAAATATGCAAAACAACATGCATATGTTTGCATGGACAGGGAGGGGTACCTTTAAGTTGTTTAGAATGAGGTTAAAGAAATAACGTACCCAATATTCTATTTGACAAGGTAAAATAGATACATACAATAATAAAGTTAAGAGGATGTGGTAATAGTTTAGGAGGAAATATGTTAGCCAAGAAGAGTGAGAAAAATAGGGAGAGAAGGAGATGGTGTGGGGGAGGGAGAGGGAGAGGGAAAAAATAAAGGGAAGGATGGAGTGAAAAGAGAAGCATCAGTTGTATCTAAAAGATTATCTTCTTATTTTTAAAGAAATCTGAAGGAAATATGGAAAAAGTATTATCTCTCTAATACCAGGAATTCATAAAAGTCTGAAAAAAAATCTTTTTTTATCTTTCCATATGTTTTAATTATTTTTTTTTTCAAACTAGAGGATTGCTGATGCTCTTCTAATAAAAGGAATAATTTGTAAACACAGATTACCAGGACCTGCATGATCTGCTCTGTCTGCCACACTATCCACTATCTTCGCTGGTTAAACTGTCATCCTTCCCAGTGTTGGGAGGAAGATCTGAAGTTCAGTTTTGGAAAACTAAACCAAACTTGAGATGTCTGTCTATTTACTATCCAAGTCACTACATTAAAAAGGCAGTTTAAATGTATGAGTCAGAAGTTCAAGGAGGGCTTCCCTGGTGGTGCAGTGGTTGAGAATCTGCCTGCCAATGCAGGGAACACGGGTTCGAGCCCTGGTCTGGGAAGATCCCACATGCCACGGAGCAATTAGGCCCGTGAGCCACAACTACTGAGCCTGCGCGTCTGGAGCCTGTGCTCCGCAACAAGAGAGGGCGCGATAGTGAGAGGCCCGCGCACTGCAATGAAGAGTGGCCCCCGCTCGCCACAACTAGAGAAAGCCCTTGCACAGAAACGAAGACCCAACACAGCCAAAAAAATTAATTAATTAATTAATTAATTTTAAAAAAAAACAAAGAAGTTCAAGGAGAGGTCAGAATCTAGAGAGAGAATATGGCAGTCATTGGCATCTATTTGATATTTAAAGTCCTGAAACCAGATGAGATCACCAAGGGAGAAAATGTAAATAAAGAAGAGAAGAGGACCAAGGATTAAACTGTGTGGTTTTCTAATACAGTGATGTTACAGAGAAAAGTAGGAGCCAACAGAGAAGACTGAAAGAGAGGACTAGGAGTCAGTAGTTAAACCAAGGGAGGTGGTGCATTGTATGTTTCATGAAGAAACTGTATGATGGAGGAGGAAATATCCATTGTGGCAGAACAGATGGTGCTAAAAAGTCATAGGTAAGCTGAGGACTGAGAACAGATGACAGGATTTAACAATGGGGAAGGGGGATCCATTGGTGACCTTGACAAGAAGTGGATTTCTGGGGCAAAAATGTGACTGGAATAATGCACTTAAGAAATAATGAAATAATGAGTAGAGACCCGTTAAGTGATACATTAAACTACTGTTGAACTTTTGGTTTCAGAGAAATTTATTATAAATAACAGAGAAATAAATACTTTTTTTTTTTTTTTGCATTTGTGTGATTATTTCCTAGATGTGATTATCTCCTGGAAGTGAAATTATTGGGTGAAATTCAAAATAATTTAAAAAAATAATTCTTTTTGCACACTGCTATGCCGCAAAAAATAAATAATTGTTGCCTTACCCTTTTCAATTGTTCGACTTGTTATTCCCATTTTCTGTACTGTATGGACAGAACTTACAAAAATATTTTTATTAACAGTGGTGAAAGGAGTCATCCTTTTATTTATAAGAATGTCTCCTGCTTTACCATTAGATGTGACAATGGCTGCTAGATTGTCTATTTTTATTACTAAATCAATAACATATGTCCATAATAGAAAATATGACAGTTCTAAAAATGTACAGCAAAAATACGAGTCTCCGTTTACTGAGATATTTTTATATCTTTTGATAAGTTGTCACGATTTTCATCCTACTATCCCAGAGATTTCTTCTGAGGAATATTCTTTCCCAATTTATGTTATTTTGCTCTTTTGTGTTTTGTTGTTGCTGGTTTTGTGCATGGTCCAGGCAATGGTGCAGTAATTACTTTACTTTCATTTTATAATTGATACTTCTACATGTACTACCTCAAGGAGAAGGGTGGGTCATACTGATAAGTTTAAAATAATTTACTGTCACTTAAAATAATAATAAAGATGTATTAACATAAATTATATTTTTTGTGTAAAATAACATTTTTCAAAACAAACTTGTATATTGAGATGACTGTGTTTTATGCTTTTGCAAATCTTCTTAATGGCTGGCCAAATGGAAGACAATATTCTCATGTCTGCCCTGCATTCAGTTTGTGTGATTTGACATTTTGTTTGAGGGAGATGAAGAATATAGGCTCACACAGATATGTAGTTTGAAAAAGGAGAAGTATTTATAATAGCCTTTCAGAAAACTGAGGATATTTAACAAGTTGTAGTTTCTTAAAGGTTAGTTGCACTAAAGAATCTGAAATCACGTCAACTTATCTTACATGCTGTTACCTTCAAGTTCATTACTTTATCTTGCATTTTGAATGGATTATTTACTTATTTACTTGTGTATAATTTTGTAACATTTGTTCAGTATACAATATCAAAAATCCATAGTTGTTAAGACCACCGACCTCATCAGAAAGGCTTTAAGGTTTGGAAAGTTGGTTAGCTCACAGTAGAGGATAAAAGATTTCCAGTATTCTAATTTTTGCTTGAAAGTTCAAATGTTATCATTGCCAACAAATACTATCAGATGTCTTACTTCAGTGAGTGACTCACTTCATTTATTTTAGAGAAAATATCTGCTAGTTGTTCAATTCATAGGAATCGTGGTTTATCTATCAGTTATTCTTTCAAGTAAACATGTTGCTCCATTTAAAGAGCAGCCAGTTCAGCTGACAACAAAAACAATTGTGCAAGTGTTTTTCCTAGAGTCAACCATTGTACTTTGGTATACAACAGAAGTCCTTTATGTGTGCTTGGCCTTTTGTCACACAGAATATTAAAAAGACACTCAGGGGTCCATGAGCCACACTTTGAAAAGTGATGATCTAGAATTTATCTTTTTTTGCTCTGAGTCACTTTTATCACTTGCCAATCCTAACAATGACTTTGGTTCCTTACTGAATTCATGTAGAAAAAAAAAGTCAACTCATACATTAGATTTCCCAGGGAGCAATTCTCTCACTCATAGTGTGCTGGTGTCTCTACTCTTCATCCCCAACCTGGAAACCCCACTATAAATCCTCTGTGTCTCATAGGCCTGTTGGTAGAGTTCTGTGGTCAATTGTTTGGGAGTCAGAAGAGAGCTAAGCTAGCTTTGTTGTCTCATGGCTAAACTGGAGGTATAATTCTGTTGTGCTTGTCTAGCAGAATACTAAGACAACAATGCAGATCACATTTTTAATATCACGTCTGTACCAGTGCTTTATTATACAACTAGCAACCATGAAGACACTCTAAAGTATATATTGTTATATTTATTTTTCAGATGAGGAAACTGAGATTCAGAGAAGCTCCGTGATTTCCTAAGGCCACATAACTTGTAAGTGGAAAAAATAAGGTTTAATTTATTTATTTATGGCTGTGTTGGGTCTTCGTTTCTGTGCGAGGGCTTTCTCTAGTTGTGGCAAGTGGGGGCCACTCTTCATCGCGGTGCGCGGGCCTCTCATTATCGCGGCCTCTCTTGTTGCGGAGCACAGGCTCCAGACACGCAGGCTCAGTAATTGTGGCTCACGAGCCCAGTTGCTCCGCGGCATGTGGGATCTTCCCAGACCAGGGCTCGAACCTGTGTCCCCTGCATTGGCAGGCAGACTCTCAACCACTGCGCCACCAGGGAAGCCCAAAACTAAGGTTTAAATACAGACCTGTCTATCTCCAGAACTTACAGTCTTTCAACTATTTGGCTAATACTTCAATGTGAAAGCTTTCTGTAAGATGTAATGTGTAAATGAACACAAGTTATTACATTACTAAAATCAGGATCATTTACCTTGTAATATAATTAATTAATTTATTCTTTGTTATATCCCTCAAAGGATTATACAAATTTTTTTAGAAATTTTAAATATTTTCTCATCTTCACTCTCATATTAATTTATATATTTCAAAATGTGCTTCTCTTATTCTATTCCTCCCTACTCTAATTCAGCAGAGAGAAATTGTTTTTTTTACCGTATTTTTCTAACATTTTGAGATAACCATCCAAAATATATCATCAATTTATTCTTTTCAGACTTATTTTGGATTTATGCCCACAACCCAAAGTCATGAAGCCTGTGACTTTAGTTATATGTAAATTGAAATCCTACTTGTCGATATAACTTATGTTATTTGAAGTAATATTATTGGTTTAAAAAGTTATAAGTTAAAATAAACTTCCTGAGATCCCATAAAGATAAGTTAGGTAGATTCTTTTTTTTTTAAATAAATTTATTTATTTATTTTATTTTTTATTTTTTTGGCTGTGTTGGGTCTTCGTTTCTGTGCGAGGGCTTTCTCTAGTTGTGGCAAGCGGGGGCCACTCTTCATCGCGGTGCGCGGGCCTCTCACTGTTGCGGCCTCTCCTGTTGCGGAGCACAGGCTCCAGACGCGCAGGCTCAGTAGTTGTGGTTCACGGGCTTAGTTGCTCCATGGCATGTGGGATCTTCCCAGACCAGGGCTCGAACCCGTGTCCCCTGCATTGGCAGGCAGATTCTCAACCACTGTGCCACCAGGGAAGCCCCAGGTAGATTCTTTTTCCAAAGAGAAATGATACTTTTCTCCCCATAAGCAGCCTGTACATTTCCATGCATCACACTATCACACTGCTAATAAGAAACAGACAAAACTACTTTCCTAGTGCATCTTGTTGAGGACTCATGGGAAACAATACCTCAATAATCACAGTCCATTTCCTTTTGGTAAAAATGATCGTGATGTTACTGTGTAAAGAGCTGGCTTCTCTCCGGGTATTAGTTATTCCTTGGGAGAAAGTTAGACTTTGTAGAAACTGTGTTAAGTACCTGAGATCAATAGGGAATAATTCAAAGCAACTTTTTCCCACAAATAACCTACTTTGATTTCCTATAACAAGGTGGGTTTGGAAAAGGTGATGGCAGGGATGAAAATAAACTAGAAGATTTTCAGATATTCAACTAAACTTTTGAGCTCAGGGACATTCCATAATTTATGTTTCTTCCAAAAAGAAGACTTTACTTATTTTTATTTCCAAAACATAAAACAAAGGTGAAATGTGTCTTTATTGTTCATCTTCAAGTGTGTCAAAGAAGGATCTACAACATTATGTATTTCATATTGAATAGACTTGGAACAAGTAAAGTTATAGAGTTTGTTACTAATACATATATGATATTCAGAAAATTTTCATTTAAAAGTGACAGAAAACCAATGCTGGTAGACCATGTAAAAACAAAGAAAAACAAAAAAAAATGATTAGCTCATATGTATAGCAGTCCGAGGTTAGTCTGACTTCAGGTGCAGTTCTTTTTAGGGAGACAAACAGCGTTGTCAGAACTCCATATTCCACTTCTGGGTAAGGATCCCTGCGTGAGATATTCATAAGGGGAACCAACAGTCTCGGATTACAAACTTTCTGCTTTAGAAACCCTATCAGAAAAGGATTTATTTTTCCAAAAGCCCAGCAAAAAAAAAAACAAACAAACAAGAATTTCTCTGACAAGTCCATCTTAGGATCTCAGGTCACATTCCACCCCATAAACAAATTACAGTGGTAAGATGCACAGACCACTCTGCTTGGCTACACATGGGTAGAACTGTTATGAATGTGATTAGTGCCCTTATAAAAGGGACCCCAGAAGGGTCCCTCCTTCCCTTCTCTCACGTGAGGATACAGAGAGAAGATGGCCATCTATGAACCTGGAAGTGAGTTCTCATCAAAATCTGCCAGCATCTTGATCTTGGACTTCCAGCCTCTAGAACTGAGAGAAATAAATATCTCTTATTTACAACTCACCCAGTCTATGGTATGCTGTTATAGCAGCCCAAATGGACTAAGACTTTAATTATTTATATATTGGGTTATAAATATAGGCTACAAATTGTGTTTACTTTTGACAGGAAATATGCTACAATAAGACTTTTAAATAAATTATCTAATTATTATATCATTTTTATAAAGTATTATAATTATTTTATATATAGTGAATATATAAATATATATACTATGTATTTTAAATATAAAATAAAATATTTAATATATTAAAAGATATTTAATTTATAATATAAATGTAGTTATAACTATTCTTTATTATAACTATTCTAGATGAGGAAACAGAAACACTGAAAGTTTAAATAATTTGCTTTCTTAACCAATATTCATATTGTTCATAACAAAATATATCTTAACATTTTCAATTATGATTTTGAGAAGCTATCTCTAAGAAACTCGTACTGAAGTTTTTTCATGTATTAAGTGGTTTATTACTAAGATATATAGAAGATGTATAAGAAGATACATATAAGATATATGTATATATATATATATATATATAAGAAGGATATATAAGAAGGATATACATATATGTTGATAAGAAACTGTTAGAAAGAAATTAGGACTTATGGCTCCTGACCTAGATGTAATTTATGTACATCACCACTTTTTAAAAAGTTTTGATACTCAATGAAACCTGTGAATAAGAGATCCACTATCCATCAGAGAGAACTGACATCCACATCTTCTAAGTAATCTATTTTAACCTAGCATATTATATTTAATTAAATATAACCAATAGAATTTCTTAACTTTTACATATTGATTTTCAATTTAGAGAATGTCAAAGAAAATAATGCAAGAAATACAAATTTATGCCAACAATGTACTCCAAATGTCACATCAGAAGTGGAAAAGCTGAATGTATTAGTAACAAACTCTATAACTTTACTTGTTCAGTAATAACATTTAGGAGTATCAATGTCTAAGGAACATCTGAACTCTCTCTTACATTTTAAAAGAAATGTCAATGAGAATACCTTCAGCCAATATGACAGAAAAATCTCCCTGATAGTTTGAGAAGACTTGTGGGAGTCTTAAGATGGGAGGAGAGATAGATGGGAAAAAAGTTAGAGGGTACTAGTGCATAAGCGATTTTCCAGCCTTCCATCCTACTTAAACTCTATTTTGCTCTATCTGTTTAACTCCCACTTTGGTTTCAGAACTCAGTTCAGTCATTGCTTCTTTAGGAAAGTCTGTTCTTTTGACTCCTTTGCTGGTTCAAATACCTTACAATGGAATGGGAAAGTTCACTTCTTTTTTCTCATAATTTTATGCGCATTTTTGTAAGTACTTAATTAATGCTTGTCTCATCTGCTAGATAGTAAATTCCAGGAAGACAAAAACTTTGTATTTTTATTGTTGTTATTTTAATAGCATTCTTGCCCTAGACAATGCCTGGCACAGAGAACATAGGCAATAAATGACTAGTAAATGAATGACAATATCTACTTTCTCAAGTAGAAATGTATTTGTGAAAGATTTTTCTAGGCCAAAACAATACAAAATTTTCTGTCAGCTGGGTAGGGAGCCAGGATTGATTGGAGTGAGGAGTGGAGAGAGAAGATAAATAAAAAGAATTGAGACCAAAGATCTATTTATCACATATTAGGAATTCTATGCTTTGAATTTCTATTGTCCTTTTTTTTTTTTTTTTCTGCAAATGTGTATAGACAGCCATGGAATGAATGGCCTTTTTCATCTCTGAATTCTCCAACAATTCTAAACATAAAAGAGTCTTGAACATTTTCAAAATCCCTGGCAGCAGTTGGAAAAAGTCAGTTGGCATAAGAATTAGCCACTGAACATATGTTGCAGTGGTAAGTAGTTGTAGAATTAGGTTTTTGACTGAAATTACGTTTTTCAGACTTCCTATAAGACTGTTAAAGCCGTTTTGGTTTGTGTGTTTTAAATTATAAAACCTGCCAGCAAGTTTTACTTTCTTAGTTTGCTGTGCTTAAGAAATGGTTGAAATATTTCAGAATTTTGGAACATAATATGTATTTTCAACACATTGATAAATCATACATACATATACAGATATGATTTGCATATTATGATTAGCCTTAACAGATTTCAATTCTGAATTGTTAATAATCTCTTTCATAAGACAAAAGATTGATTTGTATAGAATACACTGAAATAGAGAAAGAGTAAATAAAAATTATGTATCGTCAGCCATTAATTTATGCTGATATATATAAATGATGCTAAAACTTTCACATCTGGGTCATTCTTGTTGAAAATGCATAAAAGTGGAAACGAAGCATACAGAATGCATGCCAGAAGAAAATGCTTTTCCAACAGAAAAGAGGTTTGCTTGTTAAAAGACAATTTAAAAAAATAGGATCAGCAGTTGCCACCTTACACGAGTAAGTTATGATATTTATAGCTAGATATTCACCCTGTAGATTTCCATAAAAGTTTTAAATATGCACTGAAAATATGTGGGATCATCTTCAACATGAACTCTATCCGTCAGTAATTCACAACCCATTTTCCTCTTACTCGTATTAAAATCTCTCTGTGGAAAGTTTAAATATATTCAGTGTTGTTTTTCCTTAGAAGTTGTAGGTGAGTTTCTAGGACTATCATTTATCAACATGGATCACTATACATGCAATAAGTGACGAATATTCATTATGACCCGACAGCTCTAACATTGTAGTTTTTTTCTTATAGGATTTGTTTTTTTGTTTAGTGATGTAAAATTTTTCTCCAAAAACTTGCTTTCATTTTCTTAATATGAAAATACCAAACATTCACGTGACAAGAATTGATCAGAATAACTACAAATACTAAAATGCTATTATAGAGTGAAACTCTTTTGGAATATCAAATTTTTATTAATATTAATACAAATAACCTTCAAATTGTATAGCATGTTATGGCTTTCATTTTTGTTTTCTATATTCCACCTCAGATCATCTACAAAACAGAGGACAGTACACAGTGGAACATGGAAAGATAAAAGGATGGGTTGTTTCGGTGGCTGTCACATTCGATTAGGCCTATTTAGCCTTCTGTTCTGTGGTTACAGTCATCCCTCGGTATCCCAGGAGATTGGTTCCAAGACCCCTTAGGTTATGAAACTCTACAGATGCTCAAGTTCCCTATATAAAATGGTGTAGTATTTGTATTTAACCTAACTAAGCACATCCTCCCATATACTTGAAATCATCTCTAGATTACTTATAATACCTAATACAAGGTAAATGCTATGTAAATAGTTGCTAGAGGGTGGCAGATTCAATTTTGCTTTTTGGAATTTTCTGGAATTTTTGAAAAATATTTTCGATCCTCCTTGGTTGAATCCATGGATGTGGAACCCGCAGATTTGGAGGGTTGATTCTACTTCATTTGAAAAATGCGGGTGATCGTTTTTTGTGATTATGAGGTCTTCACTAACTCTGAAATTAAGTCTCCCAGGAGCAGAAACAATGCTCTCAGAGGATAAATAAATCATAAATAAATACTGAATAAACTAGTAAGTGATAGAACCTGGAATACGCCCAAGTCATCTGACTGATTTTCTAGTAAACATTTTGACAGTAAAAAATTATCAGGACATCTGTAATGACAATAGAAAGATGAGAGTACATTTACTTTCTAATTTCCTTGAGTTTCTTTGATATAAATAATAAGAGCATTATCATTGCCTAAATTACACGCAAATCATACTGAACCTAATTTTTTACTTCCATGTGCCAGAGAAAATAAGCAAAGTAACAATATCTAACATTTGTATGACACATTTATAGTTTATAAAATACTTTGTCAAACATGTGCTGGTATGTGCAAGGAGATTTTGATAACTACATGCAGTAAAAGAGAATCTTCTTTCACATAAACGTTCTGATTAGAACAGTACAGTGAATTGGCTCTTAGAGCTTTATAATATGTAATCTATGTAATTATGTGAACTTTTTCACTTACAACAGTTCATTATTTATAGTCTCGATTATCCAGTGTTCAGTTCTGACCTGTGACAAGGGACTAGCACAGATAAATAACAATATATATAATTCACAAACTCAAATTCAGACAAGAGATTCTCAATTACGAAATCCACTAAAAACAATATTTAACAAATAATTTTTGGACTCTTGTAATTCTAGATTCATTAATAAAAGATAAAATATCTAGGGAACTGATTATCAAAATGTATGTACCTTTGTGTGTCTTCCCACATACTATTATAATGAAAATGTTTTTTTCCCTACCTCTGAATATATCTAGGACTAGTGGAGAAATTAATAGACAAATACACACCAAGTGTCCTAAAAGATGGCGTGGTTTGGCATAAATAATAGAATGCAGGAAAAGATCCCAGTGAAAAATAAGCAAGAGAGAAGAGGCTGACATAAAAATAACATGCAGTAAGATAGAAAAAGAGGACAGCAAGGTAGCAGGGTTTCAATAAAAATATAAATAAAAAGTTTAAAACAGAAGAGAACAGAATTTATGTTTTGTTTTATTACCTAATCATGTTGTAATATCATTTTTTTTTAAATGACCCAGTTTTGAGACCCTGTCTAGAGGCTAATCTGTTCCCCTCCTTGGGCAATGGATTTAGTTCACAGCTGAACCACTTCCCATATTGGGCTTTCACACTCTGGGCTACTATGCACTCACTCCAGTTGTCCTAGTGCCAGGTACCAGAGAATAGAAACAGCCCCTATCCCCAGAGCCTGCGAAATTATTCAAGTTGGCCAGTCCAAAGGGAGCCATCAAAACCTACCTTACCCCATCCCACTTGCCATATAAAAGCTGCCTTATCACTTCCAGCTTTTTGTTACCCTGTCCTGTGGTACAGCTTCCTGTGTGGCCCTGCCTGGTAGCCTTCTCTCATTTCATACTATATGCAAAAAAAAAAAAAAAAAAAATCTGCTTTTCACCTATGTGAGTGTCATTGTGTTGTATCCCTCCTTCAAAAGAATCTTATATCTTACAAAACACATGTGAAGGTGCAACTTTCTTAGAATGCAAATATAAGTTCATAATTTACAGCTATGAGAAAACATATATTGGATTTGTGCCAGATGGAATGCATTTCCAATGTAGAAGTAACAGGTTTTCCTTCAGAAGTCAAAGAACAATTGAAAATTAAGTTGTCAGATATTACAGAAAAAATATTTCCTGAAGAAAGAATGTAGACTGAGAGAGGACCTTAATTCTAGGAAACATGATTGAAAAACCAGTCCCATACCTAGATGTATCACAGCAAATTTTTGGACGTCCACAATTAAAGAAATAATCCCACAAAGGAAATCAAAATATGTTTACTGGGCAAAATAAAATGAAGTGGCATCTACATACTAAATAATATTTCTGTGGAGTTGAACTATATGACCCAGTATTTTCATATCCAGTCAAAGATTTCTTTCCTGTGTATTAAAAATGTAAAATTCTCAGTTAAGTAAAGTGGGAGAAATCATACAACCTATTTAAACTTTTTAACATCTTATACCGGTCTATGTTTGATAGAGTATTCACTGTAGCTTTGCTTGTGTTTCTTAGAAAATGAAAATTTCTGTACCTAAACCCATCAAAAACTAAAACAAAATAAGAGATATGGAATAGGGCAGTCATTATATTAAAATTATAAGAAAGTTTTAAGCATAGAAATAAAATTACTTAAAATTAAAGAATTGCCTTAAAAAGTACTAAAAACTCATTTAAAGAGATTTTTTTCTTAGAAGAGAAACTAAAAATTATTAAAAATTATCTAATAATATTAGCGTGAAGTCATTAATTTTATTTTAAAAGTGTGATGAGGTATAAAGAGAAGTATAAGAATGGTAACATCTAAATTAAATGGGTGTCAAAATACCACTTATTTTAGAATTTTTAAATTTGAGGTATAAGTGATATTTTAAAACATGAAAAAACCTGTATTTTGGATAAAACTGAGGTGTACAATTAATGAATATTGATGCAAGTAAGAATTAAGAAAATACGTAAACTGAAGTTTCATTTAAGATTTAGCAAAGATCAAAACAAATTCAGTGGAACTGAAGCAAGAGAAAAGAACAGAAGCTAGATGGACTAGAGTCCAAAATATAATATTGATATACTAAAATACACAAAGGAAACTAGCAATTTCTAAGAATACAGCTTTCTTGGAGTAGAGAATAGGGAGAGGTAATAGCATACGAATAAAAACTGTAAAACAAAAGAAATTATTTAAAAATGAAAAGACAAGTCTATACATAAAAACAATAACTGAAACAATTTTGGACAATAAAAAGCTCGAAAAAAATACACAAAATCAAGAAGAGGGTTATTTACACAGATATGGAGAACATTGAACAGTTTTGTGAATAGAGTGTACTGGTTTATGAAAAAACTTTGAAAATTTAGGTTAGAAAAAATTTCTAGCTGTATCCATTGGCAAGTCTGTATGGGAGTATAAAGCTCTGGTGCCCCAGGCATCATTTCTGTAGCAATCTTAAGAGCCAGCACAGGTCTAACACTCTCTATAGAATCAGCTAAGGCATCCTAGTTTAGAGTATCCATCTGCCTGTTTCTGATTCTTGATTTCCCCCAAGTAGTGATCCTAAACTCACTTCCTAGTAAACTTTATGCCCCGGGGGGGGAAAAAGCAACATATACATTTTTCTATTCATTAGTTGCTAGTTTGGTAATATAGAAAATTACTTAGCATCATTAATGGCAATGATGTGCTATTATTTCTCCCTATTCTTCACTCCAAGAAAGTTGTATTCGTAGAAATTGTTAGTCTCCTTTGAGTATAGTAAATCCATATCGTATTTTGGACTCTACTCCATCTAGTTCTGAACCAAATCTTTATTGTGAGAATGAATATTCATGGAGAATTCTAAAAAGATACACAGCCCTTCCATCTGTTATCAGTTCTTAATTTTATTTTTGTTCCAAACCAGAGCAACAGAGAACAGAGCTGCTTATTTAGGCCTTTTGCAGGTGTGCACTTACCAAACTCTGTTGGCATTATGCCATCACTCTATTTTGAGAGATTTTATAAGGCAAGGAACTCTGAAACTTGCCGAAGTCTTTATTTTAATGATGCTGTGGAGTATATTCTCCTCTATATTACGAAGTGCCTTGTGTATGAAAAATCCTTTAGAAGAAAACTGTGCTGTTGAGAAATTCCTATGTGTTATTAAATAGACATTGAAAATTTTATTATGAGTGATAATTCTCATTTTACTTTGCCTTCTAGGAATCTGATAACCAGATGTTCTACTCACTTCAAAAAATGGTACTTGTTTTCACAGCTTTCAGTTTGTGCTTTGACACTATAACTATTGTTATATATTTCCCTGCCCTGACTTTTCTATTCCCTTATTTCCTCATTTAAAAAAAAAAAAAACAGGGCTTCCCTGGTGGTGCAGTGGTTGGGAATCTGCCTGCCAATGCAGGGGACATGGGTTCGAGCCCTGGTCTGGGAAGATCCCACATGCCGCGGAGCAACTGGGCCCGTGAGCCACAGTTACTGAGCCTGCGCATCTGGAGCCTGTGCTCCACAACAAGAGAGGCCATGATAGTGAGAGGCCCGCGCACCGTGATGAAGAGTGGCCCCCGCTTGCCACAACTAGAGAAAGCCCTCGCACAGAAACGAAGACCCAACACAGCCATAAAATAAAAAATTAATTAATTAATTAATTTAAAAAAAACAAAAAACAAAAACTTTTTTTATCTCATTATATGATATGCTTCACTGTAAGGTACAGCAAATTTTTCAGGATGTCAAAATAACAATGAACTAGGCTTAATCAATTAGCATTATAGTCTGACCAGCAACCAGCTAGAGAAAAAAGTTTTAACTCCCCAGCCAATTAGATGACATTTTTATAGTTTTATTTCCTCTTGTACAAAATAAAGAGTCTGATCTAATCTATTTAATCTCTAAAATGTTTTCCTGCTCTGAAATACTCTGATCTAAGATTGTTCCTTTCGTCTACTTTCTTCGTAATATACATGGAAGTCTCTACCAAATTAGAGTCATTAAAAAAAAAATCTGTTTACATTCTGTGACCTATACTTATGCCTTGTATTGGTATTATTGTTTTTAATACAGATACAGGTATTTTAAAACTTCACGTCTATGGCCTCCATGGAGCAGTATGAAAACTCCTACTTAGTATACTTAGGCAGGACACCTAGGTGGACCTGGTGGATTAGGGAAGACTTCTGTAAAGAGTGATATGTATAAAGAGGAAAGAGAGTATTGATGACTTAAAGAGTAATGTGGAAGGGCCCAGAGGCAGCAGAGACCAATAAGAGAAGTTCTTCCTCCTCCCCTCACCCTGTGGCTTCATATTCTGGGAACAAGAGATAAAAGGTGGGGAGGGAAAATGGGGCCAGAAGAGGACTTGGTAAGCCATGAGGAGGAATGTGAGCTATATCTTTAGAACATTAAAGAAGTATCCATGGATTTTACTCCAAGTGTGACATGATTTGAAGTACACTTTAGAAAGGATTCCTTTGGCTACCCGGAGGGGCTACCTTTCAAGAGTGCAAGAGGGAAAGAGAAACTCTTTAGTGGGCGGCTTCAATTATCTAAGAGAAATGTAATAACAAGTCATGAATAAAATATCCTTGTGAAACTTATTTATCATGGTCTATTTATCCTTCATGTAGTAATAACCTAGAAATATGAAGTCTTGGAACGAAAGCTGGCTAAATTTGTCTTAATATTTAACAGAGCTCTTTGAATTGCATGTAATTTTCCATAATCGGTATGTCAATAATTTGGTGCTTATGGTTTAAAGCATACATAAATATCTCATACGTAAGAAAACAAGCATTGTTTCCAACCTTGATTAGAAATTTCATATGTTTCCCATAAAAGAGTTTTTAAAATTTGACAATAATACAGGAACATCATGTAGATGGATTCTTTCTAAATTTATTAAAACTGTGTAAGTGTTCATTTAATGACACTCTGTCGTCCATAGTGTAGGTTCAAAGGTTTTTTTTAAGTGTGGAAGATGAGAGAAGCGTCTGCTGCCTTTGAAAAGCAAATGTTTGTATAATCTCAAAGTTTAGAACAAATATTACTTATGGAGCCAAAATGACATCTGCTAAATAAATCTACAAAATGCTAGTAAAACTATGCCAAACACATTTCTTTACAAGAAAATCAAACACTGACTAGAATTTTAAGTAGTGTTTTGTTTAATAAAATCATAGTGTCATAAGTTATCATTCATGAACTCTGTCTTTTGTGTTTTCCACTTGGAATTTTACAGGAGATGTTTTAATTACCTGAATATCTTCTTTGAATTGTTTTGGTATTAAAACAATTGTTTTGCATTAAAATAAAAAGTAGAGATTTCATAGTAAATGCCACTGCATGACTTTGTTTGTTAAATGGAATATGTGGAATTTATTCATATTAAAATTAAATTATATAATTTATTCATGTGAAGTTAAACGAGTAGGAACCTAGAAAAAAATTAAGCTCAAAAGTCTTACTTTTTTTCTTTTTATATCATTTTTGTTCACAAAAACATCTTCCAGTGTAAGGATATTCCTGATGAAAATAGATATATAGGTTTAAAATCAGTGTTAAATATGCTAAAATAAGATCATAAACTTTCTGAAATACTGTTTTCACTTTAAGAAAAAAATATTAGATGAATGTAGTTTTAGTTCCAGGAAGGGAAATATTAGCAGAGTATTTTAGCATACTCTATCTGGTCCACAAAAGGAACAAAATAATTTGCATTGGCAGCAACAGATTATTCAACACATACAAATCTATTGTTCCTAGAATCTGGTTAAGTTCCAGTTCTATAAATAGTCATTAGGGTGTCATGTGAGTACAGAGTTCTAGAAAATGGTGATCTGAAATTATCTTTGTAGTAAAGATTATTTCTCACCAGGAAGATCCACTATAGGTAGAATAATTAATCTCTGTCCTGCTTGTGAAACTTGATCATGTATTTTTACATAAAAATGAAAATAGAATTGAATACTAATTTTAATTGTCCTCTGCCATATTATATGCCTTTGGAATCTGGTCAACACGATAAGAATGCCCTCATCATACATGATTGAACAGAAAGAGGTGCTGTGCATTTGTAAGACTGTAGCTTCCATTTGACATTTTTTAAATAATTATTGAGGAAATATTGATGGTTTTGTGGTATAATCAAGACTCTAAGCAATTAGTTATGTATTTAGAAAACCTGAGAGAATGTCACCATAATTTTTGTGATACATATATGTAAATGTAAGCATAATTCAAGCATATAGTTTTACATGTACATGCATATGCATATATATGTGTAATTTCAGATATTTGTGTTTTAACATTATCACTAAGCTTATCATTTATGTGGTTTTCTACCAATCAGACAGTGAGCTTCTCAGAGAGAGAGAGATGGTGTCATATTTACTTTTATGTTCACTGGACTTCATCATTCACATAATAGGTGCTCGATGGGTAATTTTTTTTAAAAATTTCATGTTTACAGAACAGGAATATTTATTTTAAAAATGTTTTGGGGCACAGATTTCCTGACACCTTGTAGAAGTTGGGTAATAGTTACCAACTTGAATGAAATTGTTACTCATTCAGATAAGATTAGAGACATGTTATGTGACTTCTTTCCCTCTATATTGCCACATTCGTCTTTCTTTGGCTGAGAAATGCTTACTGAATCATCGACCAGATCCTTGAGATAGTTTCTGCAAATGGGGAAAGAGTTTTCAACACAGTACGCAGCTCTTGTACATGTTTTGTTTAGTAATCTCTATCCTGTTGTATCATGTTTGTATGTGTTATTTCCAAAAATAGGGAATTTCTTGCACTGTTTTATTGACTTTGTCCCCCAAAGTAACTACTCTAGTATTGGGTAAGTATTAACTATTCCTCAACTTAGTGAATTGATGCATATGTGAACGAAACCTTGAAGATAATAATAAGCTTTAAAACTTATAAAGCTAGTATGCATTTGTGAGTTCCTGCTTCCCTTTAATGATAATATGTTTTTGTTTAGAAATGTTGTGCAGATATATTATGATCAAGATTCTTAGTAAGTAGTTACAGAGTAAGAGAATTCAAGGCAATATCTTCCTTGTCACTGTAACTTCCAGAAAGTAAACTTTAGTATCCAGTCAAATGCAGAAAGGGACATAGGACTTTCAGGAATGGGGGAAATCTGCATGGGTATCCATCATATCTTTACAAGTTTGGTAGGGCACTTAATTTAATTCTATAGCACTGAATAGAAAAAATTTTTTAAGTTTATGGCAATAGTACTTGAGTTTTTATTTTTAAAATTATTCATTATTAATATTAAATGGAAAATAAATCCTTAATCACTGTAATTAAGAAATACCATGACTTAAAGTTTGTTTTCATCATGTCAAAATTTAAAACCTAATTTTCTATAATAATTCATAATTACTTCATCTTTTCAATCCATCTGGAGGGTAATCAATATATAAGCGTATGAACCAGCTGCCGCCCCAGGCATGGAGTAGGTGCCAAGAGTGACCTGGGCTCTTGTCCAACAGCAGAATCCCCAGAAAACCCTCTAGCTACAAGGAAATTGGTGCAAGTGCAAATACTGCTTCCTTTTACCCAGAATTTTCATTTATTGACATCTATGGGTCTTTGGGCTTCTTGTCTTACTTTTCACACCTATGATTTTATAACCAAACAACTATTTATTAAGTTCCTATTTTATATGGCAGTAATACATACAGTTACTTAGGGAATATAAATATGATGCTTTGTGAAAGACTTCTTCTTAGCTTTCAAAGGCATACCTAAGAATATCAAAACTTTAATATGAATACAAGATAGAAAGGAAACAAAACTGCTCTACAATGGAAACTTTGGTTATATATGGCATGTGGAATTGTAAGGGTCCTAAATTAAATCTTGAGAGATAATAAGTAAAATAAGCTATAAGATAAATTAACTGAATAAAGATTATGACCTTTTTACCTACTTTTATAAGTAACCATGCACAAAATAGATTACAGATTCTATGACTATATTTTATTTGTTACAAAAATGGCAAGCAGAGACTTGATATTTTTCAGTTAAAAGGTAAAAATCTAACAATTGTTGAGCTTATACTATCAAGCACTTTATATGCATCATTTCAGCTACTCTTTTTAATAATAGTGTAAACAGGTTTTTAGCATTTCTCTTTTTTAAAGCAAGAGATTAACTTGCATCAGATTAGGTAACTCACTAGTTCTGCAACCTGTTGATCTCATGTTTTTCCACTAAATTCCTTTTTATTTTTAAAAAAATTTTTTAACAACTTTATTGGAGTATAATTGCTTTACAATGGTGTGTTAGTTTCTGCTTTATAACAAAGTGAATCAGTTATACATACACATATATCCCCACATCTCCTCCCTTTTGCTTCTCCCTCCCACACTCCCTATCCCACCCCTCTAAGTGGTCACAAAGCACCGAGCTGATCTTCCTGTGCTGTGTGGCTGCTTCCCACTACCTATCTGTTTTACATTTGGCAGGCTTTTTTCCTTTAATAATACTGGCATCATTACTCTTTTTAATCCCTTAATGCCATATTTTCAGTGCTAACATTCCAAATAGAACTGCTTGGAATAAAACACAACCCACACAGTTATTAATATCTTCAAGGAATACTTTGGAAAAGACAGTAAAACTAATCACTTCCAAAGGTGGGCATTTGAGCAACTGACATTCTTTTTCTCACTTTGGTTTCTTTTTAATTAGTTGCTTGTTTTTTAAAAGTATTTCCAGGATTTAGACTTATTTATATTCTGGGTCCAAATCTGTTGCCCTTATTTCCCTTGAGAAATCTGCTTCCCAGTGATAGAACAGTAATGAAGGATATGCTGGAATGATTCAGAAAAGGGGTACCTCCTTCCAAAACTTCTACTTTTCCTTAAGAACATGAACTGTATTTCACTTTATCTGTTATTTTCAATTCCAGTTCCAGTGGATACTTCACTAAAACTAGGCATTTCAAGGGAATATTTACTTTAATTTTCAAAATTTACCATATGCTTTGTGAGCTAGAATTCTATAATCAGAATAAATTAACTTGGCTTTCTTTATTCCTGATCCTTCAAGATCCTTACTTGAAAAGCAGGTAAATGGTATTTTTAAAGATTTTAGTTGAAACTCTTCTTGATGAAATTATATTAAGTACTGTTGCATAAATTCTAAAATTCACACATGGACTATTCCTTAATTTACTAGTTATAATAATTTAGAGTTTTACAATTTAGACTCCTTTTTAAATTAATAATTATTAAGATTATACTTGCCTTGGTTTAACTGTCGCCTTGTTCATTGTAAACAATCTCTAATGTTTATTAGTCTATTCAGGTACAATACTGTATTTGGTCCTTAGTTGACTAAGTAAAACACTTTCTTCCTAATTTTATGATAATACTATTTTTGTATGTCTTCCTACCTCTCTCATTCTTCCTTCTCCAAAATTTCCTCTGGATTTATGTACCTACCCTCATGCATTAGTCTTTAGATTGAAAAAGCTTTGCCTTGGCAAATGTTTCATATTTCTCTCTAGCCCCATTCTCATCTCTAAATTAATCTTGCATTTCTAAATGTTTCCTGTGTTTCTAAATTGGATATTATTCTGAAAACTTAGATTTGGAATGCTCTGAATTCAAACTCAGCTTTTCCTCATGACTTCCCTGAATACATTTTTCCTATCAACACCATATTTTCATGAATGACACTATTGTTATAGGTTGAACTGTGTTCCTCAAAAAGATATGTTGAAATCCTAACCTTCAGTAACACAGAATGTGACTTTATTTGGAAATAGAGTCATGGCAGACATAATCAGGATAAAGTCATACTGGAGTAGTTTGGACCCTTAATCCAATGACTAGTGTCCTTAAAAGAAGAGAGAAACATAGGGAACCCCATGTGAAGAAAGAAAGTACACAGGGAGAAGACAGCCCTGTGACAACTGGGACAGAGATTTGAGTGATGTGACTACAAGCCAAAGAGTGCCAAGGATTGTCAACAAATACCAGAAAGTAGAAGAGGTAAGAAAAGATTTGCTCCTACAGGTTTCAAAGGAAGTATGGCCCTGCCAACCCCTGAATTCTGGACTTTCAGTCTCCAGAATTGTGACAGAACAAATTGCTCTTATTTAACCACCCAGTGTGTGGTACTGTGTTATGACAACTGTAGGAAACTTATACAACTACATCATAAATCACAAAGATGTATTTTACTTAACAGTCATCTTGACCTCTCACAACCAAAAGAATTCCAAATCCTTTCAATTCTGTTTTGACAATAATGGCTACAGCCTTCCCCTGTATATATCCTTTGCCTATCTTACTCACAGGCTTTTATCATATCTTACCTAATTAAAAGCTTAGAAGACTGTGGTACATTGATTGCTTTAGTAGTCCTAATTCTTTACTAGTCTCTGGGTCCATACTCTATTATGTAACTTTATACCTTCTATCATGATTTTGGGCTCCACCATGAGGCATGTTTAAGGCCAGTAAAATGCTGGGGACCGTAATTCAAACAGTCTTAAATAAGCTTGAATTTTAGGACTTTGATTTTGTACCTCTGCCTCCACGCCCCGCTCTCCATGAGAATATGCCCAGTTAACCTACTGTAGGATAAGAGACATATGGCTCAGTCACCTCCAAACCCTCTTTGACCCCCAACTGTCTACATGTGGATGAGACTAGAAAAACTACTCAGCTGAATCAGCCTAAATTGTGACTTGCTTGTTCCTAGGCTAAGTAAATGTTTATTGCTTTAAGCCACTAAGTTTTATGGTTTGTTCACACACACACACACACACACACACACACACACACACACACAGGACATTATTATTATGTTAATAGGTAACCAGTACCAGGATCTACACATCATGCTTAAGGGAACCATAACCTCGCCTTTTCCTTACCTTCTAACCTTATTATTTTTTGCATAATTCATTTGTCGTATCTTCTAGCAACCTCAGTGGTTACTAGGAGTCTGAGTTATGATCATGTGTATGATTAATAACGCAGACCCTTTACAATAATAAAATGAAGTAAAATGGGATTTTCCTAGTATTTGCATCAAGAACCCCTGATCTTATGAAATCCCAGAGGAAAAACTCGAACACAAGAGAAATTTATTGTTCATGAATTATGGATTAGAAAAATTTAAACTTGTGTTGTTTTAGAGATCTCTTCTTAAACATAGTGATGCATTTAGGACAATGATTTATCAACAAAATTGCTATCTCATAAATAAGCCAAGAGTATTATGAAAATGTATCCTTTTCTGGGAATCAAATTATAAAATCTAGCATCAAGTGATAGTGCCAAGAAATACATTTATATTCCATATTGTGCAAACAACTTTGTATTTATAAGACTAGAAAAACTAAATTATTTATGAAAGTGTCAATTTTTGTATACAGAAATACCAATTTGGATTACAAATTCATGAGTATATGATATTGCAGAGTAAGCAGACACTCTAGGGATTAAGGATTCCCAGAGCATATTTTACATTTATATATATTTTAATAGATAGAAGGCATTAAAAAATTATGTCATCAGTTATTATTGTCTTCTCAATTTGATAAATTACACATTCAAACAATAAAAATTTAAGGAGAAACTTCCATTGTTTATTACTATATGCATTAAATTAATGAAAGTTATTCATATAATTTAGTTTAAAATTGAATATGTATATAAGTAATTTTCAATTAAACTTTGAATCTTTAGCATTGGCACATAAGACCCTTTTACATTTAATTAAATTACCATGCTTAGAAATTTATCCTTTCTATTTGAATCATGTAGTGATTAGTTTGATTTTCTACTCATGGTAATAAGGTATATTTTTGAAATATGTTAGCCTTAGAAACTATTTTACAATTTTTCATATTGTGGTAAAGCAAAAGATAATAAGACACACATTTTCCTTTTTCTAGTCTAGCTAGCATTATCAGTTATGCTGGCTTTATACAATCATACATTTATTCATTCATTATTTAAACAAATGTTTATTCAACATATACCATATACAATACCCATTGTTTTTATATGTATTTAATTTATATATGCAAATACACATTTTATTATATATACTATATACGTATAATTACAACAAATATGATTGATTCATTGAACTTAAAATAGCTAATTTTAAGTACATCACTGGAATCATTTGCAATTGCATTTTATTATATTTAGTTTATAATAGTTTAGCTACATGAAAGTGTGTTCAGGTACAACCTAATAACATGTATTTTATGCATATCAGGGCCGCAGTGAAGTGCCGCAAAATATTTGTTTGTTTTGTTGAAGTTTCCAGAGTTAATAAAGACAGTGAGCATTCTCTGAGAAAGCAGCCCATAGAAGATGAAAGAGAGAGAAAAAAAATATAGATGATACACACTTATACTAATAGTTACTGTGAGTTTTTATTCAATTAGATTATTTTTAACTAGTTCTTAATTGGCCTAACACATTTAATTTTTGGCTAGTTATCAAAACAAGAAACCCTGATATGCGTGAAATACATGTTATTTAATCTGCAGGAAATTTATTTATCTATGTATACATTATTCAAAACTAGTAGCAGAGTAATTGATGAATATTTTTGTGTGAAAAACCTAGATATGTGTTACTTTATTCTTATTTTATTTATATTCAACACAGTTCAGGGTCTGTTAAAAACGTAGATATTTTAGCACCTTCAACAAATACCGATTACTGTATTAAATCATTTAAATTCTATTCTACTATTGCTTTACCTTCTCATTTACTTTTTTTTTTTAATTTATTTATTTATTTATTTATTTTTGGCTGTGTTGGGTCTTCGTTTCTGTGCGAGGGCTTTCTCCAGTTGCGGCGAGCGGGGGCCACTCTTCATCGCGGTGCGCGGGCCTCTCACTATCGCGGCCTCTCTTGTTGCGGAGCACAGGCTCCAGACGCGCAGGCTCAGTAGTTGTGGCTCACGGGCCCAGTCGCTCCACGGCATGTGGGATCCTCCCAGACTAGGGCTCGAACCCGTGTGCCCTGCATTAGCAGGCAGACTCTCAACCACTGCGCCACCAGGGAAGCCCCCTCATTCTGTTTTATTCCTTTAACCACTAGAGGTATAGGCCTAGCCGCTCCGCGGCATATGGGATCTTCCCAGCCTGGGGCACGAACCCGTGTGGCCTGCATTGGCAGGCGGATTCCTAACCACTGCGCCACCAGGGAAGCCCTCTCATTTACTTTTGATGACACACTTTAACATTTCAACTAAGAGTGCACAGATATAAATTTGGTATTGATTTATTTGATATTCATTTTCTGTCTAATGAAAACCTAATGTCTCTTTTTTTATTCCTTTTCATAGAATATGATTTTATCCTGAATCTTCTCAGCACTAAATTCCATCATGGCAGTGTAGGTATTTTGCTTATATATCTCTGGTAGGCAATGCAAATATTTAATGGAGTTCATGATGTATTTGACTCTACTATAACTCTATCCTTGTCAAACGAGGCAAATCAGTAGAATGAAAAGATCTTAAGGTCTTTAGACCCAGAAAACCTAGAATGTGAGTTTTACCTGTGATGTAGCACATCCAATAGAGATGAGACTCTATTTCCTCATATTAAAAAAACGGAACCCAAAATATCTATCCACATGGATTTATTATGAAGTTTAAGTGAGCTATTACATGTAAAAATATCGGTTTACTGCTTGCTTTGTAATCCAAATTTTAGTTCTCTCCTACACTTCATATGAAAAAGAGGCACCTACAGTCTGTTCTAATTAAGACAGAAAATGCCATCATGGATTCGCTCAAGAAAACAACGTAAACTATCTGGATTCCTTAGAACTATAGAGCAGTTTAGCTCTCAGATGTTCAGGACATGGCATTCATGATGCAGATTGACCGTCTTTTTCTTTATCAGATAAATGTCCTAAATTCTCACAATACAGCATTTCTTTATGCATCTTTTCACCCTAGGTATCTCTTTTATTTAGGTTTACTTTACATAGTTTTATGTACTAATTTATTGAAATAAAATATCAGCATTTCTCTCCAAAAGGAATTTAAAACTTGGGATGTGGGTTTTATCTACAAACAATACTGAACTTCATAATTAAGAGAGGTTTTGCATTTATCTTAGCGCAGTTCCTGAAATATAGAAGGTTAGCTTTAAAAATATTATTGGGATAAATAAATGATATTGTTAATATAGTTATTCAGATGTGATGACAAATCATGCCTTGTTTTCATTTCTGGTCACTTATTTGCCTGAACAAACCTCAACATTAATCCTAAAATAAAACAGAATTAGGTCAATCGTTATATTTTTTTTCTGACATTGGAAACTTAGCAAGGTAGACAAGTAGTTAATTATACTTTGGACCTTCTAAACACAAAATATTCAAATCAAGCTGAACAAAATTCAAACTGACCTGATTGTATTAACATGGGACTGGGAATCAATCCTATAATTTTCATCACATAAAAGTATTCTATCTTTGTCTGAATATTAGTAATTATAATATTTAGTTTCTTGAGAAATGTTATTAATAATAACCATCACATAGTATCTATGTCCTCAGTATCCTTGAAATGCAGATCAGTTTGTGTACTGAAATTGGTCAAAGCAGCAATTTATGTCTCCTCGTTAAGTTGTACACATTGAGAAAAATTTTCCAAATGTGTTTATCTGGCACAGAATAGGCCATTTTATGAATATACACTCAACAATTAAAATTTCTAATGTAACAAATATATTTAGATATTATATACGTACAGGTGTCTACAGTGTATCCTAGCTATTTTGTTATGTTCATGAAAAACACTACTAACATTCTGAAGATTACAGAGCACAATGTTGAGAAATGTGTGAGTTATATGTAATGAGTATATAACAGTTCTATGTAAGTGATGATGATATTAGCAGACTCTGCACTTTAAATGAGTTTTTGCTGATCATCCATATTTTATCAGCTCATCTCTCTCTCATTAAAGGATACATTAGTGGTAGCTTCTGGAATGGAGCAAAACCCATGGTCTGTGCAAGGTTAAAAATCACAATTGAGATTTCATTAACATCAGAATTTTATCATTCAAGCTAACAAAATTGAGAACAATGTTATAAATAAAATAGATATCCATGGATGTGGAGATTGATTAGACAATAACATAGAATTTAGAAGTGGAATAAGTCTTAAAGATCATCTGTTCAATCAGTTTATTGTAACAGATTAGAAAACAGATTCTCCCCTTCCAAGAAAATATGTAACCTGTCCATGTGTATGTATCCCTTAGAGATTAAAGGCAGAGGCAAGGAGAAACTAGAACTTGATTGTCTTAATGATTATTTTATTTCCTGTTCTAACTCAGTTTACTTCCAGAGAACATAGAATAAAAAAAGGTGATTTATTCTATAATAGACTTATTTGAGCCACTCAAATTTCCCATTTTTACCCTCATTTCTTAGTAATTAAAGAAAAAGTGAAGGGAAGCAGTGTCTTCAAGGGAAGGAATTCTTGATTATGAACCTGAAATAGACAGAGATAAAGGAGCAGGATGACGAGCCAGGAAAAGGACGTCACTCTTTTGTGCCAGGTGTGCTTACGCATATTACCTTACGTACTCCTTACTACATCGTATAGGGTAGGTGTATTTTCCAACTTTTAGAGTTGAGGAAATGACAGCTTTCCCAAAGTCATACAATTAAAAAAAACTATGAATTTGGGATATCAGTAAATCAGCAGTTGCTGTTTTTGGAGTGTCTGCAAAGACATATTTGCATATATTATATCTAAATTTCATGCCAGCTCCAAAAGAGAAGTTCAATAGCTTGCCTAAGGTGTGAGGGAAAGTAAGCAAGCAATCTTGAATTTAAACCTGGAAGAGTCCGACCTCTTTGATGTCCTTGTTTCTAGACCACACCTGAGTTTCACTGTTATTTGACACTTTGCTGCTCCCAACATAAATGTCTTTGTTTGAATGGTGGCAGAGTTATGCCTACCTTGAGAATTGTTGTATGAATAATTTGGAAAACACATGTAAGACTGGGTTTTGAAAAAATTACAGTAATACATTTCCGCTGGTTGTACATAAAATTGAAATAAAAGAAAAAACATTCTACTGAGATTCTGGTATGTGTTGTAGCTCCCAATTTACTGCTGCTCCCAGAATAAAATTAGGCTTTTAAAAATTACATCCTTGAGAGTTTTAAATATTAAAAAAAATTCAACTATGTTTAAAAATATTAAGTGCACATGCTGCTTTTGTAGCCTTCTGCTATTAGAAAAGACAATGCAGCACAGTCTTCCAGGACTTTGCTGTGGAATACATTTTCAAAAGTCTTCTCTTTTTTTCTGAGAATACTCACAATCACCTGGCAAACACTGAATTCTGCCTTTTAGTTGTCTTTAAAACATTAATTTCATTCTATGAATAAATCTTTAAATTCACTTCAAAATCACTTTTAATCTCTACTGCTGTATGGTTTTTAATGCATTTCACTCAATAAATCTTCTATATATTTTAATCCAAGTTATGTAATTAATTATACTGTTGTTTCATTGCATTTCACACCGTTCTTATCTAAATCTCACATTATTCATCAAGACATCTGTTTCCTTACAAGTTCTTTGTAAGTAGAGAATTTTTTTAATGATTGAGGGTATTTACTTCCTGTATATTGTCTTCAGAGAGCATCACTTTTTACTAAACCTGCATTATAATTGATATGCTGATACGTACAAGTATTTATATAAAAGATGATCCCTTGTTTACAGGAAGACAGTAATATGCTAAAACAATAGACGAAATATGATTATATGTAGTGTCTCGTGAATAATAAAAACATACATTGCTGCTAATCCTTTTTGCCGTGGAAAATTTTAAAAAACAGCTCACAAGGTGAAATGTGACTCATCAAAACAGCTTGTACAAAACAGTTTGTAATCTGTATCTGTGGCATTGAATTATGCTACAACTCCATTTCCAGGTACAAACCATATTACTAACGTTTGTTTGCCTTTACACTCATATTTTTAAGATAATTTTGAACAGGATATTAAGCCTGCCCCTGTGATTTATGCTTTTTTCTTCTTACTATAACTACAGAATTATGTGCTCCTTAAGGCTATCTTTCAGACTCCGTAAGTAAATTAAATTTGTTTAAAGTAATTTATCTTTACTGTGGTTAATAATCATACTTATCATAACTAACATTTCTTTTTTAGATGCTCACTTTGTAAGATAAAATACTTCAAAGTCTTTATTAAAGGAAACATTTTTCATTATGATTTTCCTACAAGTCATCTTCCCATTTGCTTTGAAGATTTTATTGTCACAAATTATGACGTGTGGTCTTCCTGTAAGAGGATCCTCATGAGGGAAAAAAAGAGGGAAAGTAAAAGCCTATGATCTCAAGCATTCAGAAGCAAGGATAAAAAGGTAGCCCTGGGACTTTCCTGGTGGCTCAGAGGTTAAGAATCTGCCTGCCAATGCAGGGGACACAGGTTCGAGCCCTGGTCCAGGAGGATTCCACATGCCATGGAGCAACTAAGCCCGTGAGCCACAGCTCCTGAGCCCGTGTGCCACAACTACTGAAGCCCGTGCGCCTAGAGCCCGTGCTCTGCACCAAGAGAAGCCACCACAGTGAGAAGCCCTCGCACCACAACAAAGAGTAGCCCCTGCTCACCCTGCAACTAGAGAAAGCCTGTGTGCAGGAACGAAGACCCAACACAGCCAAAAATAAATAAATGAATAAATAAATTTATAAAAAAAAAAGGTAGCCCTAAATTTACTGATCTTTAGGAAGCTGACATGAAGATCAGAGAGCTTCCTTAAGAATGATCTGTGGGCAGCAGCTCTGATGAGCATATAGCTGTAAATGTTAGAGTTGGATAGAGTAACTTCAGGATATTTTGCCCATTGTATTTTACTCTATATCAAAGTTGTAATCATGGGATCTCAAGCAGGACTCTCTTGTCCTTGATTTATTCTTTTTAAATCTAGATAAAAAAGCTATATTCTTTTTATTTCTACTGTAGACTATAGAGCTTCTTTGTATACTTATAATGCTGCCAACCCAACAAGAACTTAATTCAGGGGACCAAATGCCTGTTAACTTCACTAACTCTGAAACATGTTCACTTGGTCCAAAGCCCTATGGGGCACATTTGGAATATTGTCAAGGGTTTGGTACCCGGGATGATTAGAGACCAGCTACAGGCTCATATCCTGCCTTGGGGAATACTGTGAGAATTACTCCAGGGTCCTCTGGGTGTTCATTGGGCTCAGAGTGGACAGTCAGGCTTCAGGGGCCGCCACAAGCCTGACGATCAGCTCAAAGCAGTCTACACTCTCTTTGGTGTGGACTCACAGTCATCTCTGTATTCCGTAATTTTTAAAGTAAACCTTTCCTAAGCATCATGGTTATATATCAACTCTAACCTAAAACTGGACCAGTCTTATGAATATAGATAATTTACCACGTGCTCAAAATAGATATTTGATTAATATCAAGTATATAAATGAACCAAGAAATAAATCTGGGGGGGTTTCCATCCCACTGTCCCTAACCAGTGGGGAAGAATTTCACATGTAAATTCATGGACTATAGGTAAATTTCTCAATTATGCCTTTGTTTATTTACACAGAACTTTATAAAAAAATTCAGCAAATGTAGCATCTTTTTGTCATACTATCAAAACATTCTGCTAGAAAACAAAATAAAGATGTATTGACTAAAATGTACATTATTCCATACATGTCATATGTTAAGATTTCTTAGCATACTAGGAATTATTATCTTTCCTATATGATTTTAATAGTTTTAATAATGCTTACTTAATGTTTTTCTAAAAAGAGGTTATAGACTAGATTTCTAGTGTATTTTTCTCTAACCAAAGCAATTGCTTTTTTGATGACTTTTTTTCTTAGTACAATAACTAGAGCTAAAGGGCAATGCTATCATTGTGTTTTGTCATTTGCATTTGAGTATTTGAAATCTAATTTTAAACCAAATCAGATAAATCTTGGAACTATTAACTTTGACTAACACCAAGTCATGACTTACGCTGCATAATGCATTGCCAAAAAATTGCAAAACTAGTGTGTACCTTCAGTGAAAGAGCAAACTCAGAAAGGGGTCCATTAATGAGATTCTTATCGCAATACCATTATTTCATTGTGTTCCATCCTAATGGCTAACTTTTCAAGATTTTTGACAGAGGTTTAAATTTTTTCTGATGAAATTCTGTAAGGACCCTAAATTATTATAATTGGATTCAGACCTTTTAAAACAGAGTACCTGCACATAATGGAGACTTTCATATAGGTATTCAATAGCTTTGCATTCTGCATTTTCTATTTTGATTTAAAAAAATAACACTAATGTAACTTTCATTGTCACTATTATTAACACTGTAAACTGTCATTGGCAGATATGACAAACAGTCCTACCAGCTACCTTAATAGTGTGAAAAAGGTAGGAAAAAAAAAGAATGTGATCTTTATGTCTTCTATCTTTGAAATCTCACAAATTAACAATACAGATAGATACTTATTCAAATAACTTTGATATTTTATTTAAGAATGCGAAATATTATGCATTTTTAAGAACAGTTGGAATCATCTATGTTTTTAATTTAGTAATGCACATATTCCCAAGGATGTATCCCTAGCAGATACAAATGAAATTATTGAAGGATTTACTCCATTTTTTGGCTAATATTTTTTTAAGTAGCAAACATGAGTGACTGCCTGAAGCTGTGTTGAGAATATCTGTTCATTACTAAGTACAACACCTTCCACTTGATCACGGGCTCAAAATAATCACAGAAGTCATTGCCTCACAATTTTCTGGAACTAATATTTGGTCAAGGATATCTAGGCCTCAGGCAGTGACAAAGATCATCGTGTCTTGTAATCCTGTATATGGAAGAAATGTGCAAAATTCTTTTTACATCCAAGCCTAAAACTCCCACTTCATCTGCCACCTCATGTCTCCAGGTAGATGTACTTAAACCAAGGTTACCTAATAATAGTCAATCTAATTGGCAGTGCAGAAAATAACTTTTGAAAATTTTATGTCTATGGCTTCCATGGTGGAACTAAGAAATACTGAAGTTTTCATCCTCTGGTTATCCCTTTAAATCAGTTCACTTGTCCTTTTCATGATTGACTTGTGCTCTTTTTCCCTTGCCCTGTTCTCATCACTCCAGCTCTCACTGTCTCTTCAAAGAGACACTAAGAGACACACCCTCTGTCATAGGGTCATGAACCCCTGAGTCCACAGCTGTTCAGATGAATGTTGCAGGAATTATTAATACACTCTTTGCAGTGATATTGGTGACAGAAAAATCTCATGAGACATATTTTAACTACTATCATTTAGCTGCCTAGAGAGGAATAGAGGGAGCAGTACTCTCATTGGAGGGCAGGTCAGTGATTAATGGCAATATCTTGTGCAGATAAAAAAAAGAAGAGATCATTAAGGTAGTTGGTTCAATAATTATCAGTGTTTTGGCATATTACACATATGAAAATATTAACATTTATATATGAAATCAAAAAGTAACTTTGTGTTTTAATGATGTTGATAATGATTAAGAATCAGAGCTCCAACTTTACTTGAATAACATGTTAACTGTAATCATTATGCCATGCAATGCACAGATATTTCTTGTTTAATAATCACAATAATCCTTTGAAGTTTTGTGTTCATTTTAAAGACAAAGAAGCATAAAACGACTGTCACTTGCCCAAACTCAAGTACTGTAGCTGGGACTGGAACCATAGATCTTTGACCTCATTAAGAAAATTCCCTTTCCCAGTCTTGCTCAGATAACACAGATTTGCTCAGTGATCTAGTTGGCTTGTTAGAAAGTCACTCACCTCCTCACTCAATGAGCCCCAGCTAAAACGAAAACCATTGAAAACTGACTGAAACTGTCAAAATATGCATAAATATTTTCATGCTTTGGAGAGGGACAATATTTACCACTTCCAAGTATTTTCCCAAATAACTGGCTAAAAAGTAAGTGAAAAGAGTAATCAACTGAATGCAGAAACCAGTCTCCATCCACATTTACATAGTACAGTGGAGGTGTTTATTCCCGTTTTCCTCTTGCTTTCATAGAAAGGAGTGACTTTATGCTCCACTCTCCAGGAGAGAAATGTATGGGAGAAATGCATCTGACCAATACATTTAAGAGAAGAAATGAGTGTGGTTGACTTGGTGCCTCCAGGTTTCCTTTTGGGCCCAGCTGCTTTGCAAGTCATGTGCGTCCTATGCTGTTCCATGGGGGAAGCTTGGAGAGTCTGGCTCTTGCCCTGCCCGGGAGGTAGGCATGTGCCCAAAGGCACCAGGGACTGTATGACTGAGTCCACCTAATTCCAGGCTGAAGGATAAGCAAGCACATTTGCAAAGTTAGCTAAAGTTCTGTTCTCTACTCAGTGTTACCAATAATTAACCTAGTATGTCACCTTTCATTTTTCTGTTCTTTGTCTTTTTTTTTTAACATCTTTATTGGAGTATAATTGCTTTACAATGTTGTGTTAGTTGCTGCTGTATAACAAAGTGAATCAGCTGTACATATACATATATCCCCATATCCCCTCCCTCTTGTGCCTCCCTCCCACCCTCCCTATCCCACCCCTCTAGGTGGTCACAAAGCATGAGCTGATCTCCCTGTGCTGTGCGGCTGCTTCCCACTAGTTATCTATTTTACATTTGGTAGTGTATATATGTCCATACCACTCTCTCACTTTGTCCCAGCTTACCCTTCCCCCTCCCCCTGTCCTCAAGTCCATTCTGTACGTGTGTGCCTTTATTCCTGTACTGCCCCTAGGTTCTTCAGAACCAATTTTTTTTTTTTTAGATTCCATATATATGTGTTAGCGTATGATATTTGTTTTTCTCTTTCTGACTTACCTCACTCTGTATGACAGAGTAGATAGGAGTACTTTTTATTGGCTCATGGAAAGCCCTGCATCCCATAGTCTTGAGAATATTTAAGAACTGGTATTTGAGGACCAAAGATGATTGATGTTTCTGCTATAGTACTAATAAAAGGCCTTAGGGAATAAAGGCTATGTGGCATTTGAATTCAACCTCTCACAGTGGCTTAGCCATAGGGGATTTTCTGGTTTTAGAGGTTCAGTGCTGTTTTTAATGGGCCTTCAACTTATTAAGTGTAGCCTGTACAGACCTTAATAAGCAGGAATAGAATTCTCTGCAGATGACACCAATCTGACCTAAGACATAACATGACCCCACCTAAGCTGACACAGATTTTATCAAGTAGATAAATTAGATTGAACAAAAGGAGACTCTGAGGGCTTCCCTGGTGGCGCAGTGGTTGAGAATCTGCCTGCTAATGCAGGGGACACGGGTTCGAGCCCTGGTCTGGGAAGATCCCACATGCCACGGAGCAGCTGGGCCCGTGAGCCACAACTACTGAGCCTGCGCATCTGGAGCCTGTGCCCCACAACGGGAGGGGCCGCGATAGTGAAAGGCCCGCGCACCGCGATGAAGAGTGGCCCCCACTTGCCGCAACTAGAGAAAGCCCTCGCACGAACCGAAGACCCAACACAGCCAAAAATAAATAAAGTAGCTATAAAAAAAAAAAAAAATGCTTTAAAAAAAAAAAAAAAAAAGGAGACTCTGAGACCTACTTTATGCTCATTTAAAACAAGCAAAAATTCATTAAACTAGAGTTTAAGTCATTGAAGTATGGATTAATTTTACCTGCTTTTCTTGTACTTCTCAGCCATTACCTCAGATTAGAATTTATCATTGCAAAGGCAGCTAAATTTCCAGTGAGAAGTCCTGAGAGTGTCCAATATGTGAGCTAGTAGTGCCAGATCAGACGCCCCATGTTCGTTCAGGCTTTATGTAGTTTTTAACATACACACACTCTTGAGTCGGACCCCATTATTTGGTCTCAAACAGAACCAGAATTGAGTTGTTTCTGAAACTCTGATTAAAGTTTGAAGTTTCAGAGATCCAGATTGTGGTTCCATCCACATAAGCTCAGTATATCTTATTATACAAAATATGATCGGAAAAGAGGCCATTAATTGTGAAGTGTATGCCATCAGCTGCTACTGAGGCTACAGTAGCTACAAAAAACATGTCAGTAAAAATCACTGCAGGTACAAAGACTTAAGGCAGCAATTTAAAAAGCCTGAGCTGGAACATTCTGTCCGTAGGAATCTCATTTCTCAGGAAATCTAAGAGTGATTGGATTGATTTAAAAATATGCTTTGCTTTTGATAGCAGGAATAGTGAAGAATGAACACACAATAAATACAAGCTAATTAAGCTTGAGGAAGAGAGAATTTCCACATGAGAAATCTTGTCATTTTAAAGGAAAAGGTATACACATTTGATAGGAGACAAATGACATCTTGGAGGTGAAACCAGACAGATAAGAAAGCAGAGAAGACATATACTTTTAAGGAAGGTGTTAAGGAGGGGACACCTGTTTTGGTTTCTGCTGGATCAGAAAGAGTGGCTGGGTATACCCCCAAATAAATAAATAACAGCAGAAAAGAGGCAAGATCTCAATGATTAGGAACCTTCTCTCAGAAAGAGTCCAAAAAATGTTGAGAGATAACCTGTTAAATATTTAATTAAATAAAAAATTCCTAAAACGAGATCAATCACCTCACATCTGTCAGAATGACTATCATCAAAAAGGCAAGGATGTGGAGAAAAGGGGACCCTCATACCCTGTTGGTGGGAATGTAAATTGGTGTGGCCACTGTGGAAAACAATATGGAGGTTTATCAAAAAACTAAAAATAGAACTATCCTATGACTCAGAAATTCCACTCCTGGGTATATATCCAAACAAAATTAAAACACTAATTTGAAAAGATACATGTACCCCAATGTTCATAGCAGCATTATTTACAATTGACAAGATACAGAAGCAACCTAAGTGTCTGTCAACATATGAATGGATAAAGAAGATGTGGTGTACATACATACATATATATATATATATATATATATATATATATAATGGAATACTACTCAGCCATAAAAAAGAGTGAAATTTTGCCATTTGCTACAACATGGATGGACTTGGAGGTTATTATGCTAAGGAAATTAAGTCAGAGAAAGACAAATACTGTATGATATCACTTACATGTGAAATCTAAAAAATAAACCAGTGAATACAGCAGAAAAGAAGCAGACTCACAGATAGAGAGGACAAACTAGTGGTTACCAGTGGGGAGGGGGAAGAGGGGAGGGGAAATATAGGGGAAGGGGAGTAAGAGGTACAAACTATTGGGTATAAAATAAGCTACAATGATATATTGTCCAACACAGGGATTATAGTCAATATACTATAATGACTATAAATGGAGTATAACCTTTAAAAATTGTGAGTCACTATGTTTTACACCTGGAACTTATATAATATTGTGTATCAACTATACTCAATTTAAAAAATTAAAAATAAAAATATTAAAAAATATCAATCACAATTTGAAGATAAGGCCTAAGTAGTTAGAGAAATATTTACAGATATTAAGTAGTTGGGGAAGACATGGACAACTTTGAGAGAGGAAGACTAGAAAGATTAGTTTATATAACCAAACAATTAGTGAGTTTCAAGGTGACCCGGGTAATGTAGGTGAGGAAGCATTGCTTGTGCTCTAAAGAAACAGACACAAAAGAGAGAAGACTCCTTGAAAGAGCCAGGCTGGGTAATAACAATCATATCCATTCATCCTTAGTCTGATGGGAAAATGTCTCCTTGGGGAAATAGTCAGACAAGGGATGTGAAGATATATAATATTTCTTTGAATAGTATGATTTTTGCAGACCCAGAATTTGCTCTGTCTAACCAAGTGGCCTCACAAAGCAAAACTAGCGAATTCAATGGGAAATACGGAAGTCTAACACCACCAGAGAAAGAGTAAAATAAGTCTTTTTATCTAGCAAAATCGCTTGCTGTGTATGTGCTTCAGAAAAACAAAAGTGAACTCAGGTTAAACTGCTAAAAACTCATCTGAGCCCTCCTCAGTGTATAGGGGTGAAAGGAGAAGAAAAAGTAAATAAAGGCCTAGCTTCTACTACAGAGAAAGAGAGACTAGAAAGAAATGCTACTCCAGGCTGGAAGTGTTCAAGAGATGAAAGAAGAAAGATGTCCAGGGCCTCGAGGTGTTATGTAGAGATATTGGTTTTAAGGTTTTTTCCCCTTTTTTTGTACTAAGCTCAATAACACAGGAAAGAAAGCGATCGCGTGATCTGGGAACTGGGCCACCACCAGTGCAAATTTCCTCACATTGCTAAAAGGCACATATGCCTCAAATGCCACTTGCTGCGTGAGAAGACAGCAGGAATAAGTGGGTGACAAGTTCTGGCACCAGCTACTGAGAAGGCATCCACTGCCCAGCCTTCAGAGTGGGTTATCTGCCCAAGTATCTCGGAAAGCGACTTTAGATCACAAGGTCAAAGAGTTTCATTTTTAGAATTTATTTTATTATTTACTTTAATAAGAAATATGGACTTTGATGTATTTTCAAGTTTTGTATTCGTATTTGGGTAAGGGGATTCAATTTTTGAATTGTAATACTTTTTAGAACTCCATAATGGGGGTAGCTTAAATTCAAATACGGAGAATGTGTGACTGATGGCTATTAGGCCATTCCAGTAGCGCTCATTTAATCTCATCTGTATTTCATCCACTACAATTTAATTTCATCTCATAATCTCTAGTGAGGTCCGTTGAAGATAGTGGTATGGCTAATTTGTGTTGCAAAACCGATTGGGAAGAAATATTCAGCTTAGGGTTTAGCAAAGCCTTTGAGGTACTTTAATTAATGACTTGTTCTAGAACAGTGCTTCTCCAACTTTAATGTACCTAAGAATTACCTGGGGATTTAACTTTCAAGGAGTTAAACTATAGGATAAGTAGTTCTGGGCTGGGTCTGAAATTCTGCATTTCTAACAAATTCTGTATTTCTAAGAAGCCCCCAGGTGACGCTGATGCTTCGGGGTCAGAAGTAGTAAGGTTCTAACCCATTTCAAAACCGTTTGGGGCAGAAACTAACTTCCTTCCAGTGAGTCCAGGAGGAGTGGCGTGGAAACCAGGTTGGCATCAGGCGAGTGGCACGGTGAAGCTGGAAATAGGGGTAGGCTGATTAGTCACCCCTGCGCTCTACAAAAGTGAGCAGCTATAGTCAGGGCTGATCATAGAATTAATTGTTTAGCTTCGCAAGAAAAACAAATCTGAAGAGTATTATTGGAGAATATTTACTTTCCATTCCTCACACTTCCATGAAAAAGGAGCACATTCCTTCTTCAGAACTCCAGCAACAAAGGTACGGGAAGAGTACATCCCGCTGCAGCCTGCTCCAGGGGCCACACATTTGCTTAACCGGCTGCGGGCACTCCAGGTGTTCTTGTGGGACCACCTAGTCTGCAGGAGGCCTACTTTTCCCCACTCCTTCAGAGGATAAGCTTCCCTGGTCAGGAAGGCCAGCTTTGTTCAGCTCTGCCAATATTGGGCAGGCCAGTCTGTTTAACCCTGTGATGAAGCATTTCAGAGCCAAGTGGCCATATTCTTAAAGCCACATTGACCAAACAGCTTTATCAGTGATTAAGGTGTCATTTGCTCTCTGGTTCCTCTGTCTTATTTCTCAATAAGTTCCAAACTCAGGAGGAGGGGAAGATAGAAGTGCTCCTCCGGGGTTGCCTGAAAGACGGATGGTAAATACAATATTGGTGAAATGCTTCCTGATTTGTGCTTTTCTATCGTAGGACTGGTTTCTCTCCTGACTCTACCTGACGCTGGGCTGAATCATGAGATCACACTTCAGGAGGAAAAAAATACGAGAATAGTCTTCTCACTCCTGCTCTCGAGGATTATTAGAGGAAGGGAGAAGATAGCGGTAACGTGGTGAGTCTTCCCTACTTAATTGTCACTTTGTCCGTCAGGTCCTAATCTTAGCGAAGTGCACACTTTAAATGCACTAGGGAACCTAAGCACTGAGAGCAAGTGTCCTGTTGTACTTGAACCAGCATAGGAAAGCCATGGACTCACTGAGGAACCTTGGCTTTCACATCAGTGCCCTGTCCATTGAGGTTTCTGAGAAATTACCCAGATAAGGAATGAGAACATTTGCGAGAAGCAATTAGTTAAGTTACAGAGATAATTTTCTACCCCACCACAAACCTATGTGCAGTAAGCAAGCAGTTGAGAAATGATTAATCAACTCAAAAAGTTACAAGAAGTTGCTGAACACAATGAGTAAAATGTTAGAGGTTTAGGGTTGGAGAAAAGAAGTATATGGGTGTGAGGACTTTAAGATGAAAGGCAAATGGACAGAACCACAGATCCTAGCCGTTGCTGTCGGCCTGTCCCACAATATGCCAAACACGGTATTCAGAATCAGTGGTTATTTGTCCAGTAGTCATACCAGACCAGCTCCTCACAGCAGAAAACAGCACAGAGCACATGCGTGAATCTGAGAGACTCTTAATCATGAAAAAGACACAGTGAGACCCCCTCATATCAACAGTTGTCATTTGGGGAAGAGAAAGGAGAACATAATCTAAGACTCATTTGCATAAAAAGAACTAGTTAAACTAGCACTGGTGGGGAGTTGAACTATGAATAGAGTACTTTAACAGGAAAAAAGCTACGATATTATCTGAAATATGTTTCCTCACTGGTGGCATGAGGTTCTTAAGAAATATCAGATTGGTTATGGAATACATAGAAGGTGTATTTTCTATATTGACCAAATAAAAAATACACGAGAATGGAGGTGGAACAAGACACAGAGGATAAACCCAGGTGACTGAATCTCAAACTTAAGGTATTTGAGAAATGGACAAGAAAGAAAATGGAAAGAAAACAGGCAATTATGAAAGGTAAGAATTACTAAAAGCTAAAGAGAAACATGAATCTTAAAAACACTTTGGCCAACTGTACACATGCACACAAAATTTATATTTTCATATATTGTTGTGAAATTCAGTATGTGAATAATATAGAAAGAAATTATAAGAGAATTCATAGAGGAGAAGATTATCAATTAATATAGGAAAACAAACTGGTCTCTGAATTCTTATCAGCAATAGTGTGTGTTACAAGACAATGAAATCGGGCCTTCCAAATTCTGAAGGAAAGTATTTTCTAACTAGAATTGAAAACTCTGATGGCTCAATAATATCTAAGTCAGAACAAAGCCATTATAAAATTCCAAAAACTCAGAAATTTATTTCTGGCATATCCTTTCTTAGGAAATTAGTTTAGTGTGTACCTCAGAAGAAATAAGGAATAAGTCAAGGAAAGATCTTGAGATCCAATCAATAGTGATTTCAAACTTGGAGATGAGTAAAAGAAAATACTAGAATAACAGTTGAAGCAGGAGGACAGAGTTCTCTGGGAGGGAGGTCATGGGCATGGAGCAAATGGTGTGCACCAGAATTCACAGTATAATTGGAAATTTGAAAATAAAACCTGATTATATAATAAAAACATAGATTAAAGGGAAATGGTTAATTAATTATTAATATAGTTATTGTATTAATATTTTATTTAATAATGTATAATATCTAAATAATGGATGATATAATTAATAATTAACATGATATTGCTAAGAAAATGTACAGAACTGAGGGTTAAAGTATAAAGCACATTAAAATATTGCATCCTTTTGAGGAATTAATGGCATCTATGTTCAGTCTGGGAGAAGCAGCCGCCAAGGTAGGATTCAACCTGCAAGGATTTCAGTTGGGTGAGTGATTGTGTGAGAAATGGGGAGAAGCTGGAAGGCTGGAAGAGCTTTTGGAAGGAAGGCAATGCAAGTCTGAGTCTTCGTGAAGAAGAGAGGGAAGGAAGACCTCGAGGTCTTCAGGGAGTTCTTGTGCCAATTCCAGCCCAGAGCAGAGTCCCACGTGGTCCCGGACTGCGCCTGCATAGTGACCCTCCCAAGCTCAGTCATTGGTTAGGACCAGTCCCTGGAAGCCTGGCCTCAGTGCACATCTCAGGCCAGCACTGATTTCAGAGCACAGCTTCTGGCGTCTCTGGCTACTACGCTCCCTGCGGCTGAATGTTCACAAGGCTTATTATCCTGGCTACCTCACCCGTAAGAAAAATGACTTAATCCTGGAAATATTCTATTTTGACAAGTAATCATGACGTTGTAGTCAAAGAAGAATCATACCACCTTCAAAGTGAAAGATATGACGTAATCAATACTCTCCAATTGTTTTCAAATATAAGCTTAATCTCCACACAAATTACAAAAGTTAACGTGGTTACAGAACAGCGGTTGTCTTACAGATGCAAACATAATTTTATAAATGTCAGAAATAGATGGTAGAAGAGGGGAAGAGAAGCAAATGAAGGAATAGGGCATTTATAGCCTCATCTAACAAAGTGAGAAGTCAAGAGATAATATATGTAGTTGAGGTAATAAGAAATGTGGCTTAAATGCTTTATTTACTTTTATATTTTATCTAACCGAAAAATTAAACTGCATGATATGACTGTATTGGTAAGAAAAGGATTGAGTTGGTGCTTGTAGGGGGGCAGGGGAGTCGTATAAATTAGCTAAATCTTTATCTATCAGAGAGACAAATAGTGATGTTAGACTAGTATCTAGTATTATGGATGTATCTCCCGGAACTAAGAGCAAACAACTATTTTTAATTTATCAATTCTGGCAAGTAAACCTGAAGGTTAGGAAAATTCGGTTTAGGAGAATTTAGCACTTAATTATATAACTTTCTGTACATTAGATACATTTACCTATAGGAATCTGATTTTTTAAAATTAAGGAAAAATTAAATCATAATTCCAACATCCAGACATAACCATTTTTTATAGTTGCTGAATTTTCATATCTTATAATTGTGTAATTGATGTTATAAGTTACATGTTGTCTTGCAAACTTTTTTTAACTTAATAATCATTATAATTATTCCCCCATATCCTTACGTATTCTTTAAAATTATTATTTTGACTACATTCATGTACCACATCATAATAATTAGCCATTAATTTTTCTACAAATATAAACTCTTAACACTTAGGTTGTCTCCTTTTCCATTTTTAATATTTCCAAAAATACTATTAACGAAATTCCTTTGTATATGAATTTTTAACATATTTTAAAATGTCTCTGTGACAAATTCCAGTCAACAATATTACTGTATCAAAATTATACACATTTTAATTTTAAGATAGATAAATAGATAAGATAGACAATTTTCCCCTCAAAGGTATTTATCATGTATTTCCTCCATTTTCAATAACAGTGTATGAAAGTGGTTGCTTCCTGCTCGTTGCTAATACTTTTTCCCTTTTGGTCTTTTCCAGTGGGGACTCATTGTTATTTTATTTGCATCCCTTTCTGTTTGATTACAAGTGAAGTTCAATATGTTTCATAGGTCTGTTGGCTCTCTTATGTCTTGAGTATTGTCAGGTTATATTTCTTATTCTGTTTTTCTATTGAAATGACCTTTTTTTCTGTATTTTAACATGTAGACGTTTTATATTTATGTGTGGCCAAACCTATCAAGTTTTTCATTCATATTCCTGTCGTTTCTTTTGTCCCAGTGCATCTGCAAAGCTGAGCTGGATTTATCTTACAGGCATGTTTCCTCATCAAAGGCACAGCCTCACCCAGTAAGCTGTGCAGAGGGAGCAGACAGCAGGGGCACATGGCTGCCGCGTGCCCGCAGGGTACGTGCTGAGCTGGCAGAACTCTGCACCTGCTCCCAACCCCCGTGCAGTCCACTGGACACTCACAGGGATACTTCCTAGGAGATGGGCTCAGGCGTGTCAATCCCAAGGCATTATTGCTCTAAAGACACGTATCAAGCTTTCATAAGTAGTTTCTGGAAATGTTAGCCATATACCTTCTATTTCCTCCCTTAAACATCTTCTACTTTCAATAAGTATTCACATCTTGCTGTAGATATTATGCAGACTGGTAAAACATCTTTTGCATCCAGGTGATGTGGGAACCTCTTGGCCAAATGTGGGTTTTGAACTTTCAAAGGAATGAAACAGGCTGCAAAAATAACACGACTAAAACAAAAAACTTTAAAGAAAAAAATTCAGTGAGGAAAGTCACAGAGTGATAAATAAGTACCCGTGAACGGCGGGAACTTTTTCTCGCCGTTTGTATGAAAACTATAGATTTGGAAAAATGGCTCTCCTGAACTTTGTCTTATAAGAACTTAAAAACAATTATATTTAATTGTTCTGATGCAGATGGAAATGTGGTTGCTCATATCTTGCAAATTTAAGAGTTTATTCAAGCATAATGGACTTAACTTTCCTTTTTTTTTTTGAGAGGGAAGAGAAAAGATTGTGATAAGATTCACAGCAAATATTGTATAAATCTTCCCTCTACTGACTTCTATTTATTTTATTTTGGGAAAGGGAGAGCCCCTTCTCAGCAGCCCTGTATGACTCTAAGGGGAGAAACTTAACTGTGTCTTTTCTTTTAATCATTAGCAAATCTATATCAAGCACCAAAAATTTATTTGCTAGGGAGCCAGATTTTTCAGAAGAAACACGGAAGAGCATCACATCATCTCTGATGTGTAGGAACAATGGATGTTACACGTATTTCTGCCCTATGGTTTAGGTGATGCTGATAGGAATAGAAATTTGTTTCCACTCTGGAAATGATTGTCTAGAAAATGCGAATGTCTACAGTGGTGACTGCCTTCAATGGCCAATTGTGGGAGAATAAATTTTTAAGAGTAGGGACTTCAGAGTCATACATATACACCTGAATTGAATGCTTACTTAGTTCATTATCAGCACAGTAGAGGCTCTGAATATTGATATGAGAATTAATGCAGCAGGATGGCTTGGGGAAAAAGCAGAAATATTATTCTTAGTGAGGAAGTTTCTCTGGCCTGACTTATGGGAAGATGTTGGTGCAGACTAATGGGAATGGCCCATCTAGTTATCTCTTAGTATTGCCTCGCCTGAGACCTGGGACAAGTAATGTAATGTCTCTGAACATTATATTCCTCATCTTTAAATGAGAAATACTACTACCTGATACTAATGATATCTATCTTGTAGTTTCCTGTTAGTATCAGAAGCAATGCATATGGTCATTTGCACTTCACAGAAGCCCAATATATAATAGCATTTGTCTCTAATGTGATCATCATCATCATCATTATTCCACTTTGTAGACAGTCTTGAATAGTCCATAAATGTTGTCATAAACTATTTTCACTTTCCACATGGCAAATATAAAAAGTGCCCTCATTTTCAGAGTCATTTTTAGTTGTGTTTTTTTCCCTCTTTCTTTTTTCTTTTTTAAGAAGAAAGCAATGCTACACTCTTTCATTATAATTCTCTGTGAAACATTATCTGAAATTGCTTTTTCAAGGAAGATCCAATCTGTACATCTTTTTTTCTGTTATTACATTTCAACAAGGGATACACCTATCCTAAAACAAGCATATTTCTAAAAGTTTGATCCTAAGTAAATTTTCTAGAAACCTGATATGAAGTAAAAACACATTATTTTAAAAATCAAGAGATGAGCTAATACCCAGAGTGGCCAGAATACCAAGTGAAGTTTATCCCCTCTGGCCAGATTTCTCCTTCAACTACATGATGCTTTCTGTGGAATCCCTTTAGGCAAAAAACGGCGTCCTAGAGAAAATTCTGTTTCTTTCAAGTTTTATCTTTAATGCCATCAGCCATCTTTCTGGGGGTTTGTTCTCCCTCTTTGATGAAGGGTGCTATAAAATAGTGCTGATGTGAGTACTGCTGCTTCGCTTTCTGCTGCCCTTGCTGAACTTGGCTGCCCTATGGCAGACCTCAGGGGTGCCAAGTGAATTTCTCTAGAGCTACGCTCAAAAACTTCAAGCAACACAGGATGACCAGTGAGGCTCAGCTGGCTTTGTCTTACCTTGCTCTGTTCATCCCAAGGTGTCATGAGGAATTGAGACAAACCAAAGGGCCTCTTTATAGTATCTTTGAACTCACACCTACTCACTCACCCATCTTAGTTCCTGGCCCCTTTTCTCACTTGGTCTGAAGAGTGCAAATCACCCTTCTGTGCCTAATGTCAAAAAGCAATACTAAAGATAATGAGTAAGGACTGTTTACTATGTGTCCAAAACTCTTCCAAATATTTTACATGTATAATTCATAGAATCCTCAAAACAGCCTTGTAATGGAAGTATTAGTGTTGTCCCCATTTTGCAGATGAGGAAATTTAAGGTCAGAAAAATTAACCTGTTCAATGTCAAATAACTATTTGACACAACAGGTATAAAAAAACGATGCATTTTTTTTATATACTTATGGCAGATGCTCAGGTCTGCAAGATTTATACAGATGGCATGATAATTTCTGCACATTTTAATCCCCAAAGTGGCTGCTGAAAACCTCAGTAAATCAAAGTGCATGTTCATTTGTGGTGGCAAATACCAACATACTGGATAAATCAAATATTATTGATTTCTCCCCAGTACTGTGCACCTGAAATTCTGATGAACATACTAACCAACTGGAATCCTGTTAGAATAGATTCTGTTTCAGGTGGTCTGTGGTGATTCCTGAGATCACGCACTTCCGACAGGTTCTGAACGATGCTCATGCTGCTGGCCCTCAGGCTACACTTTGCGTAGCAATCCTTAGTGCGTCTTTGAATTCCACTTAAATGAATGCTGGGTTCTTTATTTCAATCAAATTCCTGTGTTACAACATGAAAAGAAAGTTTAGTTATTGCATAAGTGACTCCGCTTTGAGTAAGTGTACATTTTCTTAAAAACTGAGTACATCGAATCCCTGCTGTCCCTCTCACAAATGCACAACATGCACTCCAAATTAAATTATGAGATTAAAAATGGCACCAAGGAAACCCATCATTGCCACTGTAAGTGCTAGTGAGATGCCTGATGAAAATCGGAAGGGTTTTACCATGGGAAATAAAGTTAGCGTTATGAATTTTCTGATGCATAAAAGTGCATGAAAAAAATCCCATCTATACTCCATAAAATTGCAAGCACCCACTTATTAAATAAACACCAGCACTGCCTATCTAAGTCTTCAGCAGTAATTGGACTGCTTGTATCTGGTGTTAGAAAATAACTATTTTTGTTGTAACCTTATCAAATCCTTGTCTAGTTCCACTACATAAGTCCTATTAGAGTCATACTAGAACAGAAGTTGTTTTCACATTTGCCTGAAACTGCCCACCCTCAAATTAGCCTTTACAGCAATTTCATGGATATTTTAGTTCAAATGCTGCATTTCCTTTGAGCCAACCAGATTGCCCATATGAAGTTCCAATCAGCAGTACTGGGGTTTATATGGTCACAAACATAGGATTGAGGAAAGAGTAGGAAGAAAAAGAACATCAATCTTTCCATAGTATTCATAATTAGTCACTTTGTGGAAAGAATCACTGTCTCACAGAGCTACCGGAAATTAGCTTCGCACAATGACCCTTTCCTGTACCTGTATTGTCGGCGTCCTGGGCTCAGCTGGAGAGCTGAGGGCACCGCACACTTGGAGCGCTGTCAGACACGCCTGCAGCCTCGCAAGTGGTGAGGGTAGAAACAGAAATCATTGATGTCACAATTAACCTTGACGAGCCACGATCATTGAATACTCAGTTTAAGAGTATATGTAAATACACAGTAAATTCCATTGAACTATTATCAAAGCTACAAATTGAGCTACAGAAATTTAAGAACAAAGACTACATTAGATATCACTTAAAGTTGTACTTGGGCTACAAAAGGAAACATCAAATGTATAGTTGGTGCAGTTGATTTTTCTTTCTTTTTTTAGGTTAAGATTACTTGCACTGATCAAAGAGTAGTGAATGATTTATAGTTTATAGCAGTAATTCGAAAACTGTGCCAGGGGATAGAATCTCCAGGAGAGGGTCTTTAAAACATATCAGTAAGCCCTTTCCCCATTGGATTCAGTTGGTCTACAGTGGGCCTGAGAATTTGCATTTATCAAAGTTTCCCCTGTCGTGCTAATAACTCTGCACCCTAGACCACACCTGGAGAATTACTACCTTTATGTGTTCTGTGAAAGTACATTCTCATGATTGGTTAATCTAACTCATTTTTAGTTTGCAAACAACTTTTTTTGCAGTTTTGAAAATACTTATTTTTTCTATTGCTTCAGTTACAAATCTCTCATGTAAAAATTTGTGACCATGTTATTCCAGATAATTTTTGTATCATATTATTCTTTTGAAATAAAAATTTTAGACTTACCTGCATTGTTTAAAATTCCAAAGGAAGTTAAAATTCAGCCTGTTTTCCTTTATACCTAACATATAGGCTTTAAAAACTTATAATTTGCTGATTATATGTCGTTCAAATAAATGGTACACCATAAGACAGATTACAAATTTAAGAAAATAAAAAAGGATATTCCAGGTTGATTGTGAGCACCCACTGTGGAGGATGGTATAGATAGCCTTCACTCACAGCACCCTAGCTGAAAACAGGACCATGATTCCCAGTAAGAGACCTCTGTTTGGCCATGAGTACATCTGACATCCCAAGGCCTTACTCAGGGACACACTATCCACTTGTATCCTCTGCCTATAATACATTTCCCCTCAAAAGAGCCTGTCTGTGAAAAAGTGCAGCTCTATTGCCATCAGATTTCAGCACACAAAAAAGGAATCTGACATTGAAAACAGGCTGAATGGAACAGCAGTTCTAGTAATACACAAGTATTGGCCATATCATGTGTTAGTGTTTAGCCTGGAATGATTTTCTGCAAATTATCTGGAGGTGAATTTATCTCAGAAGAAGATAAAATTGTAGGACTCAAACATTTAATGACATAAATCAGGATGTCTGGATGGAGTTTGTGGTCCTAGGGATTCTGAAACATCTCAATATCCATATATCCCACTGAATAGTCAAAATCCTAAAGTACAAAAGAAATATTTGACTCAATCTCAAGAAATAGATGTGTTTACATATTCTAAAACTGAAAAAAACATAGTAGTTATAAATCATATAAATTGTATCACAGAGCCCTAGGATCTGGACTCATAATTTAGCCTCTGTAGATTTTGAGCAGGTTCTATTTTATTTACAACTAAATTTTGGGAGAGTTGAAGAATAGAAGTAGCCATTACTGGGAGCACAGTCAAACAGATTTAGAATACACAGAACGTTTTCTTTCAGTTGTATCTCCCTTCTTAATCCCCAAATTACCTCACAATTTCTATGGAATACTTAATATTATAAAATTGATATGCAGAACTAGATAGTGGCACAAATCAACTTATAACATTTAATTCACTTTGATTATCCTCAAATTTGGGAGAACAACATTAAACAAAGTGGACTCCTAAAAAATGAGAAAGGGGAAGCCTTGAGGCTAATTTTGACTGTATGAATTTAAATGTATGAATAAAATATTGGAAGAAGTGTGGAAGGAAATTTATCTTTGATTCAACATAGTAGCTTGAAGCACTTCCTTTAAAAGAGACTGTGGTTGTTGTTAAATGGGTATAGAGTTTTAGATTTGCAGGATGAAAAGATCCTGGAGATCTCTTTCACAACAGTGGGAAAATACTTAGTCTATCGAACTGTACACTTAAAAGGGGTTAAGATGGTAAATTTTATGTTATGTGCTTTTAACCATGAAAAAAAGAAAGAGACTGGAATCTAAGGACTAACATGCTAACTTCTTGGTATATTTGATTCTCCTTTTTGCATATTTTAACTAATTTTATTTTCCAAATAGCAAAGCTGACATTAATCAAACCAGAGAAGAAAATATAAAATAAATGTATAATTTTACCTCTATAAATGCATCATTTTACCTCTACCCAAAATTTACAGATTCCGCCCTCGCCAAACCCTCTAACTACTATTATACATTTTTTTTCACTCAGTCGTATATCTTGCAAGTCATATATTCATTCAGGCAACAAAAAATTGTTGAGTTTTGAACGCCTGCTGTGTAGAAGACATGCTCCATCTTTATGGACATTACAGACATGCATAAAACAGACAGTCCCTACCTACACTGGGCTTACAAAACAAATGGAGTCCTTTTCCAATAAAGTAACTTTTTAAATGCTTCCCAGTATTTTGTTGGATAGATTTATTCTTCTTTATTTAACCTGTCTCCTACTGCTAAATACTTTGGAAAATTCCTTTTTTGTTGTTGTTATTACAAATAACACTGCAGTAAACACTTTAAAAAATATTTAAGCACATGTAAGAATCTATTTCCATAATAAATGTATAGACATACAATTGGATACAAAGAAGTTTTGCACTTCTGCATTTTAAATTTTGGAAGCCTTTACATTTACTTCCTTACCTAGAATTCCTGATCCCAGCCTAATCACTCATCATAAATAAACACATAATAGAGTCTCATCACTCCATAGTTACCTGTCTCTTATCTATGATTCAGTTGATACCTATATGTGAGGGAGTATACTTGAGTGGTAAGAAGTCATACTCGGTAGCCTTGCTAGTCACAGCGTGGGTTTTGGACAGGCAGTATCAGCATCACTTGGGCGCTTGTTAGAAATAGACTCCTGAGCCCCAATCCAGACATACTGAATCATAATTTGCATCTTAACAAGATCCCTGGTTGATCCAAATGCACATTAAGTTCCAAGAAGCACTGATTTAGGATACCCAGGCCTAGGTTTTTATCTTGTTACACTGCGTAAATACTTAAGGGCTGTGTGAACATGGACAAGTCCATAAAATCCCTTGGTATCCATGGGGGATTGGTTTCAGGATTGCTGTGGTACCAAAATCCAAGGGATGCTCAAGTCCCTTATTAAAAATGACACAGTATAGCCGGTACTCCCGCGGATGCAGAACCCATGGATACCAAGGGCCAACTGTACATCTAACCAAGTTTTTACATCTACATAATGTGGATAATAATATTGTGCACTTCACTTTGGTTGTTAGATGATTTCAATGAGGTAATATTTATAAAGTAGGGAGTAGAGTACTTGGCATGTAATAATTGTCCAGTAAATATTGGCTCTTATTGTTTTTATTTATTTATGGCTGTGTTGGGTCTTCGTTTCTGTGCGAGGGCTTTCTCTAGTTGCGGCAAGCGGGGGCCACTCTTCATCGCGGTGCGCGGGCCTCTTACTGTCGCGGCCTCTCTTGTTGCGGAGCACAGGCTCCAGACGCGCAGGCTCAGCAATTGTGGCCCATGGGCCCAGCTGCTCCGCGACATGTGGGATCTTCCCAGACCAGGGCTCAAACCCGTGTCCCCTGCATTGGCAGGCAGATTCTCAACCACTGCGCCACCAGGGAAGCCCGGCTCTTATTGTTTTGAATGCCATATTTATCATATTATTATTATTGTCTTATAACTTCCTGTTATGGTCATTAACTGTTAAGAATAATCAAATTTAAATTAGTGAAGTTTACCATACTTTTTCATTATGATGAGTAGTTTTTGTGCACTGATATTAAAAAACCTTTCCCTTTCCAAGATTATATGTAAATGAATTCAAAATTTCTTCACATCTAATATAGTTTTAACTCTTTAATCCTGCAATGTACTTTCTAAACATACTTACTCTGAAGCTTTTTTTTATGATCATGGCTCTTCAAAATTATTGAAGGTAAATAAACGTTTAATCAATTTGCCAGACAGTACAAATAAGTCCTTCTAGCATGTCTCTCATTGTTATATGTGTGTGTGTGTATGTGTGTATGTGTGTGTTTCCTGGACTCTTTTCAAATGATTCAGGTCCAGCCTTTAACAGCCCCCTAGGGAGACTATCACATACTTCAATAAATCTGTCTACTCTCTTTCCCGCTCTATGTGGAATTTAATTTTTTCTTGGCTCAGTTTCATTACTTTAGCTCAAGTAAGTTTTTGCTTTATCAGTTTGTTGAGAGGGATATACTTTTTTTTTTTCATTTACTAAACACTTTCAACACCTCTGGATACATGTGCACAAGAATGCTAAACTCTTATAGTTGTTATGATCATTCTGTTCACTCATTGCATGAAATATTTCATCTCTGGTCAGCACTGGGGCCCAGAGGGTACTTTATTAATAATTGATAGGCATCTTCACTTTTTAGCTTCAGGAAAGTTTTCTTTAAATTTTCATAAGCATTTTAGCATTGCTCTCTTCTTAAAATTGATGTTATTTGTGTTAGTGATTTGGAATTGCCTATGGAGAATAAAGAGAATATCATGGAAAATATCATTCCATGATAAAGATAGGTTAGAGAAAGAAAAGTGGAACCTACTAGAAAGCCCTTCTGATTAAAACCTTCTTTAATCTACATATATTTTGGACTTAATTATAATTTAAGATATAGACAGATATATGATTCTTATTGCTACTCTCGCACTTGAGGAAAATATGTGTGATATCCAACTTTATTTTCTACTCTCCCTTCTCCCACAGTCCCTTCCTTCCTTCCTTCCTTTATTCCTTTATTTGACACCTTGATTCTCAAGTCGCAGAGCTTATTGAAATGGCTTATCAGGACCATTTAGAAGATTCCACTATGTTTCTGTAACAAATGATTTGATAGATATTAAATGATACAAATATATATATTAGTTCCGCAGTTATCCTGCTATTTTTCTCGGAGAGTGAGAAATACATCTGAAGTTAGGAAAGTTTCTTGAGTTTTCACATGGATACCCACTGACAGAAATGGAACTTCATGACTTCTTTCAGTGTGTTCAATTCCTTCAAGCCCTTTAAGAAAAGTATTTGTTAGACTTCTGTCTGCATCAGATTCCACTTAAAATGTTAAAAGCCACAGACAATATTAACCCCACCTCTAACAATGAGAAAAAGCCAGATAATCTATAAAATCATAATCCAAATGCTGACAAGTTCCTTGTAGGAAAGACGGGACACACAGACATGTTTTGCCTTTGGAAGTGTGTAGACGGCAGCCAACATCATCATTAGTCAATAGAGAAATACAAATTAAAACATAATGAGATACCCTTAAATATTGATGGCTAAAATAAAAATGACAAAAAATATCATGTTCTGACAAGTATGCAGATTGCTTTATTACACATTGCTGGTGGGAACACAAAATGGCATAGTTACTTGGAAAGCAGTTTGACACTTTCTTGTAACATTAAACATACAACTACTATATGACTAGCAATTCCAAGAGAAGCAAAAACGTTTGTCAACGCAAAGACTTTCTAATATTCGTAGCAGCTGTACCCATAATTGTCTAAATCTGAAAAAATTCAAATGTGCACATACTTGTGGATGAATTAAGAAATGTGGTACACTCCTAAAATGAAATATTACTCTGTTATCAAAAGGAATAAATGAATGACTGATACATGCAACAGCATGGATGAATCACAATAGCATAATGTTAGTGAAATAACACTTAGAATGCATATACTGTGACTCCTTTTATATGTCATTCTCCTAAAGGCAAAATTGTAGTGACAAAAACACAGATGAGTGGTTGGTTGTCAGTTGTTTGGGGCAGAAAGAGGCACTGAGTGCCAAGAGGCAGGAGGAAAAGTTCTCTATATTGTTAATGCTGGTGGTCACACAATTCTTCAAGAGGATGTGCTTGAAGAGCTGTGCTCTTAAAGAGGATGATTTTTATTTATGTAAATAATACCTCAGTAAACCTGACTTTTAAAAAAATTTCACTCTGTAAACTGTGCTCTTAAAGAGGATGATTTTTATTTATGTAAATAGTACCTCAGTAAACCTGACTTTTTAAAAAAGTTCAGTCTATAAACCTTTGATTGCATCAAAAACACCTGGGGATCTAGGGTTGCCAGGCATTGAGATTTCTGGGCCTGCAAAAGACCTATTGAATAAGATTCTGAGTGTGGTTCCTGAGAATCACACCTTTTATAATTACTCCCCCCAAGCCCCTGCTCTGACGTAAGTATTTGTTCCATTGTTCTAAGCTTGGAGTTGCCTGATGAGCTGGTTAAAAAAAATCAATTCACCATGTCTCACTGGGACCAGCTATAGTCACCCTTTTATTAAGAAGTACAGAACATTATTATATAATATGCTTCCACTATCAGCTTTTTGAGAACAATTCCATTGATTTTGATGTACCAAGTAATACCGCAGATTTTTTATATCTCATTGGCACAACCAATGGGACTGAATTTGGACCTAACTACTTTTAGGGATGTAGAAAAGTTCACTCTGTCAAGAGCTTCATAAAGATAGACTCAGAGGCTTCACAGAGAATTAAATAGAGCAGTTTATTCTGTTTAGGGGTCTCAGATGAATTGAGCACATCACACCTGTGCTCAGCGGTCTGCTGGTGACTTATCTGTTTGCAGGTGCAAAGCAAAGTGATAACTTTGATGTTAAGTTTATTTATGCTGCATACAGACTATGCCTAAGCTTTATTCTCTATCTGGGTAATTCCTTTTCACAGTCTTTATATTATTTTTATACTAAAAATTAGGGATTGCTTTTTAGATTATAGTGGATGAGGAGTCGTTGTTTTTGCAAATTTTAATATCTACATTATAGTTAATGCAGTTGAGGCACTACAGATTAAAATAAAGGCATTGACTGGCATGGTGGAAACAAAGATGAAAGGAGGCTGTGCTTTCAAATGAATGCACATTCCAGTGGCAAAATGGAAACCACAGTCTATAGGCATCTAACATTCCATCCTGTAATCGCAAAACCTTTTGTTCAAATGGAAAATACCAGATACCAAAGTCGTAATGAAACTTTATTTTTTCAATGACCATGATTTCATTAGAAAAATGGAATTGGTAGGTTTTTTTTTCAGCACAGGTCAACATTCCAACTTCCGTAAGAGTAACAATATTAAATGCTTAAGATTTTAAATTATAGCAGGATCTCATTTATACATGGAACCTAAAAAAGTCGAATTCATAGAAGCAGAGAGTATAATGGTGGTTGCCAGGGGCTGGGAAGTGGGGGAAATAGGGAGATGTTGGTTAAAGGATACTAAGTTTCAGTTATACCGGATGAATAAGTTCTGGAGATCTAGTGTACAGCATGGTGACAATAGTTAATTAATACTGTAGTGTATACATGAAATTTTGCAGAGAAAGTAGGCCTTAAGTGTTATCACCACAAAAAAAGAAGACAACTATGTAAGGTGATGGATATGTTAATCAGCTTGATTGTAGTAATCATTTCACAACGTATATGTATATCAGAACATTGTGCACCTTTAATATATATACAATTTTTATTTCTCAATTATATCTCAAAGCTGGAAAAGATATAGTTATAAACGTTTATATTCCATGGAATATTGTCCAATATAAATTGTAAATTTCACTTGAAATAGTATTCAGCCAAACTTACACAACTTTAGTAGTCCTAATTATACCTGAACAAATTTGAGTCATCCTTATAAATTTTCTATTGTGGTTGTAACCTGATTTATTTTTACATACATGACTTATTTTGCAAATTTTATGTAAGAGCTGCAAAACAACAAATATGTCAAGTTAATCTCAGGTAATTTTCCATTGTACACCAATTGCATTTTTTTTTTTTTTAAATTTTGAAGTGGATAATACATTGTTGTTATTAATTAATTAATTTATTTTATTTTATTTTTTTATGGCTGTGTTGGGTCTTCGTTTCTGTGCAAGGGCCTTCTCCAGTTGTGGCAAGCGGGGGCCACTCTTCATCGCGGTGCCTGGGCCTCTCACCATCGCGGCCTCTCTTGTTGCGGAGCACAGGCTCCAGACGCACAGGCTCAGTAATTGTGGCTCATGGGCCCAGCTGCTCCGCAGCATGTGGGATCCTCCCAGACCAGGGCTCGAACCCGTGTCCCCTGCATTGGCAGGCAGACTCTCAACCACTGCGCCACCAGGGAAGCCCACCAATTGCATTTTGACCAAGACAGATGAGCATCCTGTTACATTATAGCAAATGTCAGCCTTACTTGACAAGGGTGACATTCTGCTTGATAAGAAGCCCACATTTCTTCATGTTCCTAGCCCTCCCTGTCTTTCACTTTTGTGCCTTGGGCATCACATAAGGTATAGAATTTAAGCCCATGTGCTTATGCTCTCTGCTTCACAACTCATGATTGCTGACAGTTGTGTGAACACCTGACTTAAAATAGTGTCATCTTAATCACTTGCAGATCAATAAATAGCAGAGGCACAGACATGAATCTTCCAATACAATATCATGCTTGAAGAAGTAGCATTTAGAGTTGCCCTTAGCAACCAAGCTAGTTTATTTTCCTCCTTTCAGGTACCAGCTATTTATCTGCTAAAGTGGAAGTTTCCTATTTTTCAGGTGGCCTCCCCCTTTCAGTTCACATACGTTTTCTTATATGCACATGACCACTCACAATTCCCTTAGGGTTTATCTAGTATCAGACTCTGTCAAAACAAAGACTATAATAAATCATAATAAGTTTAATAATATTTCTCACTTTTTATTATTTTTGCCATTGTTGTATTGCTACCAAAAATAGTATGTTGTATTTATTGAATGGGTTTATAAAGTGTTTACAAGGTTGGATGGCTACTTCACAAATCAAATAACTGACAAAGAAAAACAAGTCCTGAAATTTGCAAGTAAGCATGAGAAAAAAGTTTTGTTTTCTTTGTTTTAAGAGTAATTGAGGGACTTCCCTGGTGGTGCAGTGGTTAAGAATCTGCCTGCCAATGCAGGGGACACGGGTTCGATCCCTGGGCCGGGAAGATCCCACATGCTGTGGAGCAACTAAGCCCATGTGCCACAACTACTGAGCCTGTGCTCTGGAGCCCGCGAGCAACAACTACTGAGCCCACATGCCCCAACTACTGAAGCCCGCATGCCTAGGGCCTGTGCTCTGCAACGAGAAGCCACTGCAATATGAAGCCTGCATACCACAATGAAGAATAGCCCTTGCTCGTCGCAACTAGAGAAAGCCTGCATGCAGCAATGAAGACCCAACACAGCCAAAAATAAATAAATAAGTAAATAAAAATAAAAAGAGTAATTGAACTCTGTTAAGCAGTCTATACCAGGTTGAGCATTTATTTGCCTAATTACATGGATTACTACACCAATTTTTGCCTGGCTAACTATCTTCTAAAACATTCCTAACAATAATAATACATTATGGGGGATTGGTTCAAGATGGCGGAGTAGAAGGACGTGCTCTCGCTCCCTCTTGTGAGAACACCGGAATCAAAACTAACTGCTGAACAATCATCGACAGGAAGACACTGGAACTCACTAAAAAAGATACCCCACATCCAAACACAAAGGAGAAGCCAGAATGAGACCGTAGGAGGGGTGCAATCACAATAAAATCAAATCTCATAACCGCTGGGGGGGTTACTCACAAACTGGAGAACACTTATACCACAGAAGTCCACCCACTGGAGTGAAGGTTCTGAGCCCCATGTCAGGCTTCTGAACCTGGGGGTCCAGCAACAGGAGGAATTCCTAGAGAATCAGACTTTGAAAGCTAGCGGGATTTGATTGCAGGACTTTGACAGGACTGGGGGAAACAGAGACTCCACCCTCGGAGGGCACACACAGAGTAGTGTGCGCATCAGGACCCAGGGGAAGGAGCAGTGACCCCATAGGAGACTGGACCAGACCTACCTGCTAGTGTTGGAGGGTCTCCTGCAGAGGCGGGTGGTGGCTGTGTCTCACTGTGAGGACAAGGACACTGGCAGCAGAAGTTATGGGGAGTACTCCTTGGCATGAGGCCTCCCAGAGTCCAACATTAGCCCCACCAAAGACCCCAGGTAGGCCCCAGTGTTGGGTTGCCTCAGGCCAAACAACCAACAGGGAGGGAACCAAGCCCCACCCATCAGCAGTCAAGCGGATTAAAGTTTTACTGAGCTCTGCCCACCAGAGCAACAGTCAGCTCTACCCACCACCAGTCCCTCCCATCAGGAAACTTTCAAAAGCCTCTTAGATAGCCTCATCCACCAGAGGGCAGACAGCAGAAGCAAGAAAAACTACAGTCCCAATACAAGGATGTTCACTGTCACCACTATAATTCAACATAGTTTTGGAAGTCCTAGCCATGGCAATCAGAGAAGAAAAAGAAATAAAAGTAATAAAAATTGGAAAAGAAGAAGTAAAACTGTCACTGTTTGCAGATGACATGATACTAAACATAGAGAATCCTAAAGACACCACCAGAAAACTACTAGAGCTAATCAATGAATTTGGTAAAGTTGCAGGATACAAAATTAATGCACAGAAATCTCTTGCATTCCTATACACTAATGATGAAAAATCTGAAAGAGAAATTAAGGAAACACTCCCATTTACCACTGCAACAAAAAGAATAAAATACCTAGGAATAAACCTACCTAGGGAGACAAAAGACCTGTATGCAGAAAACTATATGACACTGAGGAAAGAAATTAAAGATGATACCAACAGATGGAGAGATATACCATGTTCTTGGATTGGAAGAATCAATATTGTGAAAATGACTGTACTACCCAAAGCAATCTACAGATTCAATGCAATCTCTATCAAATTACCAATGTCATTTTTTACAGAACTAGAACAAAAAAAATCTTAAAATTTGTATGGAGACACAAATGACCCCAAATAGCCAAAGCAGTCTTGAGGGAAAAAAGTGGAGCTGGAGGAATCAGACTCCCTGACTTCAGACAATACTACAAAGCTACAGTAATCAAGACAATATGGTACTGGCACAAAAACAGAAATATAGATCAATGGAACGGGAAAGAAAGCCCAGAGATAAACCCTATCTTGACCTATGGTCAACTAATCTATGACAAAGGAGGCAAGGATATACAATGGAGAAAAGACAGTCTCTTTAATAAGTGGTGCTGGGAAAACTGGACAGCTACATGTAAAAGAATGAAATTAGAACACTCCCTAACACCATACACAAAAATAAACTCAAAATGGATTAGAGACCTACATGTAAGACCGGACACTATAAAACTCTTAGAGGAAAACATAGGCAGAACACTCTTTGACATAAATCACAGCAAGATCTTTTATGATCCACCTCCTAGAGTAATGGAAATAAAAACAAAATAAACAAATGGGACCTAATGAAACTTAAAAGCTTTTGCACAGCAAAGGAAACCATAAACAAGATTAAAAGACAACCCTCAGAATGGGAGAAAGTATTTGCATACAAATCAACGGATAAAGTTTTAATCTCCAAAATATATAAACAGCTCATGCAGCTCAATATTAAAAAAACAAACAACCCAATCCAAAAATGGGCAGAAGACCTAAATAGACATTTCTCCAAGGAAGACATACCGATGGCCAAGAAACACATGAAAAGCTGCTCAACATCATTAATTATGAGAGAAATGCAAATCAAAACTACAATGAGGTATCACCTCACACCAGTTAGAATGGGCATCATCAGAATATCTACAAACAACAAATGCTGGAGAGGGTGTGGAGAAAAGGGAACCCTCTTGCACTGTTGGTGGGAATGTAAATTGATCCAGCCCCTATGGAGAACAGTATAGAGGTTCCTTAAAAAACTAAAAATAAAACTACTATGTGACCCAGCAATCCCACTATTGGGCATATACCCAGAGAAATCCATAATTCAAAAAGACACACATGCCCCAGTGTTCATTGCAGCACTATTTACAATAGCCAGGTCATGGAAGCAACGTAAATGCCCATCGACGGATGAATGGATAAAGAAGATGTGGTATCTAGGCTAAGTTAGATCCTTCATTTATAGCACACTGCATTTGTCCTTCACAATGCTTACCATATTATTTTCAATAACTGCTTCTCCCACTACACTATACTTTTTGATGACAGCAAAATGGGGTCTGTTTTACTCATCATTAAATTCCTAAATTTCTAAAGGGCTATGAATCCCAAATTCTAGCAACATTTATGAAAGTCATTTTTTTCTCTCCTAGTTTTAGAAGCTATCACTCTGGACTCAACACTAAGTATAATTTCATATTAAAGCGAAAAAATTTAAAACAACAAAGACAAAAAACAATTAAACTACTTCACTTTTAATTCTTATTAAATACAATACCTAAAATATTTTTATAAATTAGAATCACCCTCATTGATTTTAGTCTTTTCCCTGAATTTGAGAAACTTCAGTTGACTGAGTATTCTTAGGACAGGAACTTACATTACTCTATTGCATTAAGGGCCATTGTACCTGCAGTAAACAGTAGACAAGTATATTGAAGAAATTTTTAGAAAAACATACTAACATGTTAAAGGAAAGATCTGATTCTTTTTATATGTTAATAAACTTTCCTAGTGTTAAAATTAAAGCCCCTTAGTGAGTGTTCCTCTCAAGCTCTCCAGTGGTGAAATCCCATTAGACTTTAATTTGCTTTATTTGGAAAACAAAGGTACAAATCTCTCCTTAAATAGTTTGGGGACAGATACAGATCAAAGAAGAGGGGAGATCCCAGCAGGTTCCAGAATCTTCGAGGTTCAGTTTCAGGTCACTAGCACCATCCTATCTCTGGACACAGGTAAAGAGATGTCATGGTTAAGGATACCAAATTGTTATGGACAAGTAAAAACAAGATTTGGAGTCACCTCGTTAAGACAAGAATCCTAGAGTTACCCCTTATAACAAGTCAAAACTAAATAAACCCCAGTGGGCAGAAAAGAAGAGGGAGAAAAATATAGGTTGGTATAGAAAATGTGAGATAGATAGAAAGGAAAGAAGGAGGGAAGGAAGGAAGGAAGGAAAGAGGGAGGGAGGGAGGGAGGGGGGAAGGAAGGAAGGCACCATCTCTATGGTCTACAAAACCACCAGTTTATGTTATATTTATATTATTCTCCCAGAAGACTGTGTTCAATTTTTACTTGGCCTTTTATAAAATGTGTTTCCTTTCGTTCAGAATATGAATTAATTATTTGATTCAGCAAAGATTTATTGTATTTCTTTTATAAATATCTTGAGTAAATAGTATATACATGTATAATATATAATAGATAGACAGATAGATAGATAGATAGACAGATAAAATAGCCATTGTCTTAGTAATTTCAACAGATCTTCAAGGGATGCTACAGTCACAGAAGGGGATTTCAGAACTACAGAAATGGACTTCTTTTATGACTTTAACTATGCCTGTGTGGATATTGTTTGTAGCCACATACAACTCAGGGAAAAAATTGTCTTTGCCATTTGGGTTTGAGACAAACATGTAAATTCTCTAAGCATATATTCTAATTTATATTCCTTCATCCAGGAATGTTAGATCAGGTTTCATGTCATGTCACACCCACTCAGACATTAGATCCATATTCTTATGTGTATTAGAAATTGAGACTCTGTAACTTGTAAATATGTAAAGAACAAGGGCATGTGTGGGCAGGGGATGGGGGGGTGCGGGAAGGATTTCCAAAAACTCATAAAGGGAAGAGCATGATTTCTTCTAGGTTTCATGCCAGCATAAAAGTCAAATGGTATAACTAAATATATCTTTTCCCCTTTAAGATGATTTTATTTTCTAATTTCCCAACTCCTTTCAGGTTACTACAGTATGTAAGGCATATATATAAATATAAATATTATCATATAATCCCCTCAAGTTTTCTACTTTAAAGGTGGATCGTCATTTTAGTAAATCATTTTGGAGAAATGTATTTTATAGGAAAGTCCACAGGCTAGAATCTCTGCAGTGACCTTAATAGATTGATATTTGGTGAGGAAAGCCTCTATTCATTCTGGAGAAACTACTGCTATTATAATACAAACAAAATGCTGGTCCGATTTATTGGTATGAAGGTAATAAAAATAGGTTAGTGGAGTCGCCAAGTTTCTTGCCTCAGCTCCTCTTATTTTTGTGGAAAATCAAGAAGTTGCATAGGGTAGATAGCGTCCAATTTTAGATTCTCTGCTTCCTTGACCCCCTCCCTCCACCTAACCTCACAAGCCAAAATACAAAATATTTGAAGGCTTCATTTCCTGTATTTATCCCTAAATATGAAAATATTTTGGACCCAGAAATGTGTCCTCAGAGCACGTGACTTTCCCTTGTGAGGAACTTGGGATTAATCATTGATTGCTACTGGCCCAAATGGAGGCACACAGTGGGCTCTTTTGTTTGTTTGTTTGAAGGAAGGTCAGAGTTAATTCCCTTTAGTGAGAAAGGGTGGTCCTATGAACCTGAGAACATTAGGCATTCTTCTAATGTAATTGAAAAACTGCTCTGCAATGTTCCCTAACCGTCACACTTGCCTTAGCATGCCCCATACATTTTGCACTTTTTATTTGGTTGTGATTTTGAAGTTATATCTTGTATCTACCTGTATGCTCAACCCATCTTGGGCCTGAACCTGATTATCAATTCACCAAATAAGAATAGCATTTTACTCCTAGATCCATAGAAACTTTTTACAGTCATCAGGGGAAATTTTCCTTTACTTCCAAAGTCTTACAGAACACCTAACTAGGCATCCTGACACAATTTCCAAGGCCTACTGAATTCCAGGGATCCATGATTTTCTCCCTGGAATTATAATGACATTAACTCCTGAAATCCTTATGTTCTTTTAGAATTTGCAGCCCCCTTCAGCATATTTTATCACCTCTCTCTCTCCCTATCTATCTATCTATCTATCTCCCTATCTATCTCTCTCTATCTATCTATCTATCATCTATCTATATATATATCATCTATCAAAACTGTCTCGGTCTTCCTACACTAGATGAAATAAATTACATTTATAGTGGGATACAAATATTCTCATTTGATCACAGTCCCCCTGATCAGACCACAGCCTCTTTAATAGTTTCATATAGATATGTCCACTAGGCAATAGTTATTACAGATTGGTCCTTCTAAAAATGTATCCAGCTTAAGCCATTAATGGAATTAGTAATAAAATTAGTTCTAAAAAAAAAAATTAGTTCTGAATTTTTGCTGCCACTATCACCACCACCCGAAATCAAATTCTAGGTTTATGCTACTCCCTTGAAACAAGCAATGCCTCTTTCACCAGGGACACTTCATTTTCACAAAGCCCTCTGTAGACATATAATACACGTGTCTTCTCTCTCATGGACTTAATTACAATCATCGTAATATTGGCAGTTATTATTGCATGAAGGTTAAAAGTTTCATCAGATGTTAATGAGGCCAAGCAAAATGCAGCTATTGTCTCTTTCATTAATTTCCATATTAGCTGATGCTTTTCTCTCCATGGCTGATGGTTACTGGAAATAAGCTGAACTTAGTACATTGTACATCTGAAGTCCAGCTTATTTCCCACTGAGAAACATGCACTCCTCTAAGTCAGAATAGCAATTATTTTCCTTAAGTGCCTCCAACATATGGATAGTTATTTTCTAATCTCCCTGTGATTTCTGGCTAACAAGTATTTAAAAAAGATCATGAAAACTCTCAATTAACAAATGGTAGCTCTGTTCTTAAAATTGTTTATATAACTAGATAAGGTTTCTGATGGAACTCTTCATGTCCTCTGCCTACTTTCAGTGTGATATAACTTTGCACTGAGATCCTTCCTTCAGTGGTATGGAGTAGAACCATTTTTTAATCAGGGAATAAAGAACATGGCTAGGATCCACATTTGTGGGTAGTTCTAAGTTATTAAATTAAAGGCTAATAGACTTGGTAAGTGTTTAGGCTCACTGTACTCATTCATAAGCCTCTAGGCATTATTAGATTTTAATTTTGCAACACTATGTCAACATAGAGTTTAGAAAGAAGATACATTTACCTTATTTCCTTTAAACTTCAATTAACCTATGTGCATCTACCACTTATTTGAAGGTTACTTGTATTAGTTAGCTTTGCTCTGGTTTAAAAAAAAAAGTCCCAGATCTTTTCTGGCTTACATTGTATCTCACAATGAGCCTTAGAGCAACATATTATTTCTCCCCCAAGTTACAGCACCAGCACCTGTAGCTTGGCTCTTGTGGCTCCGCTTCATTTCTAGTTCTGCACTGAAGGAGCAGCTTCTGTCTGGAACATGTCATTCTCATGACAAAGGAAAATGATCTCGGAACTTTAATTTGTAAGTGGCGTCATTCATGTATGCTCATATCCAATTGTCCAAGTCCGTTCACATGGCCAAAACCAATGTCAATCTGTTGAGAAAGTGTATTCCTCCTACAGGGAAGACTCTTGGCAATTCACAGGGCAATGGGGAAGGATATAATATTCTTTACAGGGAGGTGAGAAGTGAATAATTGGGGACAATAGTAAATCTATAGCAATAACTTATATTGTTTTCAATTTGCCTGGGGTCTACAGATGTTCTGTCTGTTGGAAGGTTGAATACCCAGATACATATTTTAGTGCTCACCCCATACATTTTCTGGAATCATAAACTCAGGCAGAAGTCATTGGTACTACTGGAAATTTCGACTGCTAAACATCTTAGCCTATTGGCAAAATATTTAATTATACTTATTTTAATTAGTTCTCCAATAACAAGATAATTAACTCAATTGATGACAGTCTTGCCCACCTTATAAGCAAAGTGGTTCCTACGAATTGGTATTCTCACTCCCTCTAGCCATAAATTCCAAGAAGATTGAAACTAATAAAAACCGTTCATACTAATAATGAAATTCCAAGGAATCTGATCTTTGACTATCATCACCTGCAGTATAAGCTGATCACTGTAACTATGAGAAAGAGCATACCTGAGCTAGTTTAATGAGTCTATCTGCTTTTCAGATGTGTGGAAATTATCTAACCTTTTATCTGGTTTTGCTTTTATTTTCCTAAACACGTTTATTTATTTTAAGCAAGTCACTTTTTTTTCTCACGAATTGGCTTTTTGAAATTGGGATACATCTTTCAGTTCTGTTTTCATTGTGGTGGTGTTTTAATTTTTTCTCTTGTAGGCTATAATGAAACTCATAGTCTTAAAATTTTCGAATCTCTGTATTCAGACAGCATGGTTGATTGGTTCACAATCAATCCTGTTCTACTCAGTGTTAGAGACCATTTTCATAGTGAGAAGATCACATGAAAGATAACTTTCATGGCTTCACATTACTGATAGTCTCAGTCATTTACTATCCCAGCAGTGTTCTGACCTCACCTGGCTATGTCTAAGAGCTTTGGAATCTTCAAGGTGAATATCCTACCATCAACCTTATTCACCTTTACATGATGTAGTCTCCTTCTCTTAGGTCTATCTAGCTGACCTATCCTTAGTACAAAAATTGGACATACAACCACAATTCCTTCCTCTATGCTTATTGTTTCATAAATACATTTCCTAATATCCTTTTCCTTTCAGCATAGTGGGGGTAGTAAGGCTATGTCATTGAGTTATTTAACTGACAAAAATATGTGTTATTTGCACAAATCATGTGCACTGATACCCCACTGAGAAGAATAATTTAATCCAAAATGCAACCTCTGTTGTTACAGGGACCATACATCCAATTCACTCAGGTCAATGCTGGTTTATATTTATTGTTTTTACGTAACTATTAATAGTGCTCCCTTTCACACTCACAGATGTACCAGTTTGGAAAGCAAAGTATGTGGCTATCCTATTTATTGTAGATATAGTATCTAATACAAAGCTGGACTTAACCTTGACTTCCTTTTTGTGCATATCTTCTTAGTACTTCCCTCTAAATATAAATCCACACACTTCCCAAGCATGCTCTTTCATTAAAAGCACCAGTCTTACTTCCCCTCACCTTTGCACACAAACTGCGTCATTCTGCAACACACTGAATAGAACCTGAAAAACCTTGTTTATTGTTTGCTTAAAGTTTCCACATTGACGCAAACATATTATGTCGTTGCTTCACCCATTTGAAAGAGGTTCCTCAATTGATTCCAGTATTGATTTATTTTTTGACTTCCAGAAATTGCTGTAACCATCTGGCTAAGTTCACTCTCTTGAATCTTCCCTGAGCTTGAGTCAATATCAAGCTCACAAGTTACAACTAAATATCTGTCTCTTTCCAGTCCCATATTTAAAGAACTAGACCATCTTTCATTGTTGCTATTTTTCCCTTAGGGTATCCCTCATTTTCCTTTCATATATGTAATTTCTATTCTCTAAAACTCAAATCTTTTCATAAATAGGTCCCTTTTTTACTTTAACCGATGATGAGTTCTACCATTTTCAAGGCTATAGTACCTACGCATACATTCTCTGATAGAATAGTTTTCTCTATCTTTAAAATTCTTGTATTCATTGTGACCACTGAGGAATAAAAAAAGAGATTGAGAAAATACCCTCCTCCTTCAACTTGCTAACGATTGTGAAACAATTGTTCATGCAAATCCTGACCTATCCCTAAATTTTACCACCTCCACCCAGAAGAGCCTGCCATATCCACCTGTTCCCCAAGCAAACTGGAGAATGAGCCAAAATAATACTCAGACATGAGAGAGGGAATGACAGGCTGAGCTGGAGGGGAGAGAGGAGAGGAAGTGAGGAAGCAGTCAGAGTCCAGTGGGCTGGGATCCCAGAGCGGAGTAGTGATGGTGGAGGGAGGTTGAAAAATGAGAGGCTTAAGAGAATGTGGGGTGTAAGAGATTCTGGGAGAAGAGGAAACTAGATCCAGTGCTTCCAGGTGTTATGTATTAAATCCCTTTGCTATCCTACAAGAGACTGGAGTAAAAAATATGAATTTCTTTTATTTACTTAAGTATTTATTTACTAATTAACTCACCTGGTTGTATTATATTCTCTCTTCCTCCTTTTAAAAAATTTATTGACGTACAGTTGACTAACAATATTATATTAGTTTCAGGTACACAACACAGTGATTCAGTAGTTTTTATAGATTACATACCATAAAAAGTTATTATAAAATGTTGACTATATTCCCTGTGCTGTACATTTACATCCTTGTAACTTATTTATTTTATATCTGGTAGTTTGTACCTCTTAAGCCCTTTCACCTATTTCAGCCCTCCTCCCAACCCTCTCTCCTCTGGTAACCACTAGATTGCTCTCTGGACCTGGAGGGTATTATGCTTAGTGAAATAAGTAGACAGAGAAAGACAAAACAAATGAACAAATTAAAAGAAACCCAAAAAACAGAAATAGACTTATAGATACAGAAAACATTCTAGTATTATATTCTTTTTTTTTTTTTTTTTAGGCAGCACGGCATGTGGGATCTTAGTTCTGCACCAGGGATTGAACCCACGTCCCCTGCAGTAGATGCAGAGTCTTAACCCCTGGACCACCAGGGAAGTCCCAAGTATTATATTCTTTAAATGTGCCTCCACCCCTAGTTTGACTCACAGGGATTACTACATCAATAGCGTTATAACCACATTAATGTTATTTTGATTTCCAAAAGGCAGGACATTCCAGGTACAGGCTTCTTAGCAAATTTGGGGGCTTTCTTCCAACAATATGGAAAGTTCCCATGTAATTAGGACCCCCATTAAAACTTTAGTAATTAATAATGTTCATAGCAACAACTATAATCTGGGTTTCTAAGATCTACTGCTATAATTGGCACTGACATAAAAGGCAAGATTCAGCCTAGTTGAGTTCACTTAGCAAAAGAGACAGGATACCCCAGAAAGATTTCTGGAAAGCCAGAGGCTTTCCAACCACAGTTCTTGTTTTGAGTCTGGAGTCCATTCAACAACAAGGAAAAGAGTAAAGAAATTTGAAACAGTTAATATAGAGCCAGCTTCCTAGACTCAAAACCCAAAGCCAAAACTCTAGTACCTTCTAGGACCTCTGTGCAAGAGCCTAAAGAAACTTCCCAAACCTTACAGATGTATTTACTGCTTCAGGATACTGTGCTGCTATCACACAGGCCAAATCTGATTAATATTGAAGGAATGGAGCAAAGTAAGCTCTATCTGCCTTTTATGGGGGAAAAAAAAGCTTAAAACAACTAATGAAACTCTGGTTCCATTTGAATGACCAATCTCCCTCCCCCTAATCCTTCCAGACTGCCTGCCATGCCCCTGGCCCTGTTCTATAGCTCCATGACCTTGGTAATATAATTGATAGTCAAGGTGTCCAATGAATTGGTTTAGTTGCATCAGTATGCAAGATTTAATAAATAGTTAATTATCCATGACATATTATTCAAAAAGAAAGCATTACCTTGAGTATGCTCACAGCTTTGATGCATGCCAGATGTTCTCCAGTATAACATGCTACCAGACTAATTAGCTGTCAGAGTGTATGTGTTCACTGGATCTGTAGCAGTTTTGCTTTAATTTTAGATATTTTAATTCCTTTTATATTAATATTAAACATTTAATGATACAAAGCACTATAGAAACTTAAGACATATAGTTTTATTTTCAGTCCCATTTATTTAAGGAATATATTATAAAAACACAGAAAATTAGAGTCAGCTAGTTGGGCCATAATTGAAACAATGTGGAATCCAAACTGCAGGTTTTTTAATGAAGTAAAATGGGAAGGTGGGGATGGTATTCTATCTACCTAAACCAAAAGGGTAAAGATAAACATTTTGTTTGCAATGGAAAAAGGATACTTTGATTTAAAAGCAATTTGTTTTGTCAGTTTCAAGGCAGTAATTGGATTATCCTCCTGGGAATGTTCTTCACTCTTATTAGCTAATTCCTGTTCTTCTTTCAGGTCTCATTTGGAAAGCTGCCTATTCAGAGAACCCCTCTTCAGATTAGGTTATGCTAGTAGTGACCTGGACCTTACCTATTCTCCTAGTTGGTAGTGTCATTTTTGGAATAGTTCACCCCTTTATTTCTGGAAGGTGGTTGATAGATTTTTCTGCACCAGACTGATTGAAATCATCCTCAATCTACTTGAGAAACTTATCGAGAAGAGTAGTATATCTACGCTTTTTTTGTTAGCTCTTTCTTCTCACTGCCTTGAACAAAAAAAGAAAAAACAAAAAAACAAAAAAAAAATCCCTCAATTTGGCAGATTTACTTTTTTTTTTTAAGAATTTCACTTTTTATTTATTTTTATTTTTGGCTGTGTTGGGTCTTCGTTTCTGTGCGAGGGCTTTCTCTAGTTGCGGCAAGCGGGGGCCACTCTTCATCGCGGTGCGCAGGCCTCTCACTATCGCGGCCTCTCGTTGCGGAGCACAGGCTCCAGACGCGCAGGCTCAGTAGTTGTGGCACACGGGCTTAGTTGCTCCGTGGCATGTGGGATCTTTCCAGACCAGGGCTCGAACCCGTGTCCCCTGCATTGGCAGGCAGATTCTCAACCACTGCGCCACCAGGGAAGCCCCAAATTTACTTTTAATATATTTATTTTTAATGGAGGTTTTTAAACAATGCATACTTAGACTTCATTTGATAGAAATTCAATGAACAGATTTTTGGATGTAAGAAATTAACGAAGTCATAAATTAATCCAAATGAAAAGCCCCCATCAAACTTTTATAGGTTTTATGGACTAAATTCTGTTCCCCTTCAAATTTGTATATTGAGGTCCTACACCCCAGTGCCTTAGAATGTGGCTGTATTTGGAGATAGGGGTTTTAAAGCGGTAATTTAGGTTAAACGAGGTTATAAGAGTGGGGCCCTAATCTAATATGATTGGTGTCCTTATAACAAAAGGAAGACATGAGACAGGCACAGGTCCTGCAGGACACAGTGAGAAGGCAGATAAGGACAGAGGCCTCTGGAGAAACCAAACTTGCTAGCAACTTGATCTGGGACTTCTAGCTTCCAGAACTGCATGTGAGAAAATTAATTTCTTTTGTTTAAGTCACCCAGGCTATGGCATATTGTTATGGCAGCCCTAGCAAATTAATACACTAGGTAATCACTAATGGCTACCTCATATCTGAAGACATTGACATTTTATAAGATTTAAGTAAATCCTTATGGTACCTGTCTCTAATTAGACCAATAGATAAAGTTTAATCCAGTACCTATCTGAACCATTAGCTCACTTGACTCAAAGCAGAATTCCATTTACAACTTTATCAATCACTATAGTACAGTCCGTCAAGGTGTAAAGAATTTAAAAAAGGGTTTAATACTTAGGAAATGTATATATTATGTTTATTTTCCCTCTGCTCAAATGTTGCTTTAGGATTTCCATATCCTTGGAGATTTAATACAGTTTGACTCAAACTCCCAGTTTCACCAGCAGAGAAAATTTAGTGTTCTCCCTCACACTCTAGAGCTGCTTCTGATTTTTCTTTTCTTTTTCTTTCTCTTTTTTTCTCTTTTCTTTGAATTCCCACATGGCTCCTTCACTCTCTTATATCTACCTAGAGAATCTAATCTCTTCCTCCCCCCACCCAACACCATGACACTGCAGCTCAGAGCATAATCCTAGCCATCACCAAACTCAGTCACACCAGGTATGTCATTATATTTGTAGTTTTACTGAAGATTTTTTTTTTTGATGATAGGAAGGTGAGTGTTTAGGAGATCTGAGACAGGATGGGGGTTTGGGAATGTGATGATTTATAGTATATTACTGACCCTAAGAACACTACTTACTCTTCTGGAAACTCTTACTTGACCTCTCAGCATCTCTATAATGTTCAAGCTCCAGGAAGATGATGCTCTCTGACTTGCATAACCCCTGTCTTCCTCTTTATTTCTTCAGTGTCTTAAGCTATTATCTCTTGGAGGATTTTCCCGATAAGCCAATTTGTCATTCTCACTCTTAACTCTTACTTTATTACCAAATTTAATGTGCTTATGCATGTAATAACAGAATCTTTAAAAACAGAATCTTGATTACATGTTTTATTAATTTTATCCTCTCTTTGTTCATTAGAATTATGTTGTAAGCATTTCCTAAGATCATTAATTACATTCGAAAGTATTTTCAATGGTTAAAATACATTATTTGAATGCTCCATAATTTATTAACTGTTGTCCTGCAATTGAACATGTTACTGGATCCCTTTTTTTACAATTAAAAATAACACTTATATGAGCAGTTTGAACATAAATCTTTCAGTGAATTTTTGGCTATTTTCTCATAATTGGTATCTAAAAAGAGAACTGCTAGATCAAAGTTAAAAATATGTTATTGCTTTTTTAATAATTATAAAAGTAGTCAATCTTTTCCACTAAAAATCAATAGATATTGTAACGTATTATTTTAACTATAACTATCCCTATAGTCCTGTATAAAAAGAATAATATACAAGATGCAGTGACTAGCAGCTTATCTTTTATAAATTCTATCTGGGAAAAATTGCCTATATGTTGTTGGGAAAACTAGTAAAGTAGTCTTGTTCAGGCTTCAGATGCAAAAGCAGGCCTCTGACTGACTTGTGACCCTGCCTGGACTGCGTGCCTGTCTGCACACCTAACAATTGTTACTAACAAGTCAAGCAGCATGTACGATAAGAAAGGGAGTGGGTCTTGAAATTTCTTGAGCCCTGGAGACCTGGCCAGTCCCCTGGGGTCTGGAAAATCTTGTGACTCACATGGTGAAATCAACAGCATTTTTACAATTGAACCAGAGCTGCAGTTTTGCGCGCAAACTGATGCTATAAGTTTGTGGCCTGGAATTATAAACGGAAGCCCCCAGAACTACAATTTGAAGTCTAACCGGTGGGGTGGATGCACCGCCTGGGACCCTTCCCAATTGGGAGTCCAGATTGCTGTCACTCGGGACTTCCCAGCTGCTGTTAGAATCTGGATGAATGTGTCGGCCCAATCTGGTGAAGTATACTCTGCTATGTCTCTCTAATACTTTTATTTCTCTCAAATACTTTTATTTCTCTCTAATACTTTTATTCATCCCCTTCTAATGACTGTATATTGAAATTAAGTTAAATCATCTATTAAAGAAATTAATTAAATCTGTTCAGTTGTGTGAGATGAGTGGTTATTTTGCTGGTGAATCCAACGAACCTTGAAACCAAAAGCAGGCTTTCAGCAATACATATGTGTATAGATAAACAAATATCTATAAATAGAGTGTACATATATACATTTATATATGTATATCAATTTATATATTATATATAAATATATATTTGCATATGTATATGTATATACTTTTTAATATATATGAATAATATCTACTTCAATTTTAAAGCAGCTGTGTGCATTTCAATTTATGGAGATAAAAATTTAGCAATTTTATATTGATGAAAATTTAATATATTTCATTATTTTTATTACAAATCTTGCTGCAATTAATATACTTCTACATATAACCCTCTGTACATAGATCTTTATAGCACTTCCTAGAACTAAATTTGCTGGTTCAAAGCATATTCACATTTTAAAATTTAATTAATTTGGACAAATAGCTTTCCAAAATTATTCAGTTTCTTTCTATTCAGCAGTCTAGGTAATACGTATTCCACTTTTCTTTTTCTACCAGTCATATCATATATTTTATTACTATTGACATAACAGATGAATTGGTGGATAAGAACTTGATAGAAGATTATGTATATATCTTTTCTACTAAGGTAAGCAATATTTCTTAAGTTTAGACACCATTTAATTTCTTCTTATATAAAAATATGTATTCAATAGACATATATATAATACATACATATATACATTTATTAGTCTGATAGGGTATAGTAATATTGTAAAATTTGGGATTGCACCAACCATTTTCATGCTGCAGATCAATTTGTGTAGCCTAGAAATTGCCTGTTTCTACTTCCAGGGATTATATATTTTTTATTGAAACATATAATGAGAGTAAAAAAAATAGAATTCATTAAATAAAATACTGTGTCACAATAAAAGTTTCCTGGAAACTTTTCATATCCATTATATCCTGTATGTATATAAAAATTATATATATAAAAAAATGAAAAAGGTCAATTTAATTTTTAAGACTCAAAATGTCCATTTTTCACAAATCCATGATTGAATAAGAGAAATAAGTTTATTTTAAAGTAAACCTTTAAAGGAGCTTCTATTAAAAAATTCACACTTTACTCACTTTTTTTTATCCAAAGAAAAAGAAATGATCAAGCCTAATTAAGTACTACAAGATAAACTCTAACTTTGAAATAGAGGATGGAAGAAGAATTGTCATAGGAGTTTTGGTTAAACAGAAATGTTTCATAAAGAAAATTTTCCTTGGTGTTTATAGTTCAAGTACTTGAAAAAAAACCAAAACTCTGGGTTGTAAACTTCTGTAAAACTGAAATTATGATTTATAAATTTTTCTACTTCTCCGAGTTTTAGCACAGCATTTCATAGGTGGCACCAAATATATGTTAGAAGAATGAAAGGAGGTAAAAGGAAGAAAGGAAGGAAAGAAGGAAGAGGGGGAAGAGAGAGAGAAGACAAGTCAAGACAGAAAAGAGGATTAAAATCGATACTTGTTCCATTGCAGGAGACAAAAACAATTATAATATGATGAGACAGTGCTAACATGAAGATAGGCCTGGAAAGCTAAGAGACAAAATGGGCACCTGACTCTGACTATCTATGAAATCTTCCCTGAATAGAAGGCAATTTAACTGATATGTGGCATAGGTAGGAATTTGTTAGATAAGGGAAGTGCTAGCTCCTGGATAGAGGAAACACCATATGTAATAATGCTGAGATGTTAAAAAGCATGACCAGGTCTTAGGTGGAGTTCCCTGGCAGTAGAGCATGAGATGGGGTCCTAATCAAGTGAATTATCTGGGATGTACTCTCAAGAGAAAAGGAACGAGGAAAGTAGGACAGGGAAGGTGGGAGGGGGGAACCCTAAGAATGTACTTTTCTTAGAGACTATCTTGAATCTTGGCACACAAAGAAGCTTTGGGGACCAAACTGCAACACAGAGTGAGCCCCACCTTGAGGCAATCACTCATTGCCTTCAGTCAGTCACTGGCTGAGGTCTGACTCCCAGTGTGGGATAGATTCCTCCAGGTCTGGTGGCTCCTGTTTGGTCTGCGCAGTTCTCTGGGGAAGGGAGAAACTGTGGGTTGTTATTGGCCAATAGTCACAACACATGTGGGATGGGACTGCCACCTGTATAAAGAATCTGGACAGGGCATTCCACCTCCTTCATCACTCAACTCTTACATTAAATTCCCTCCATTCTGACCAGGCTTTTCCTTGATTCTGGTTTTTCACAATGTCTGGAAAAACTTACATGATGAGGAAGAGCGGGATCGACTACAGCCCTTGCTGCCGCAATTGCTCTCGAGGTTCTTTCTGCTGCTCATCCTTGCCACCCTCCACCACCTGTTTAGGATTTCCCTCAGAAATCTAGATTTCCACTGGGAGACTAGTACTTCGGCTTGGCTAGGTGGCTTCACTGGCTTATCTGGTGGGTTGACCCAGACCTTCGTGAGGGGTCAGCCACTGGACACCACACCCTCATCAAGCTGAGATTACCGCACTTGCCTATTTACAGTTAGAACCAGAATGAGAGCAGCCAGAGATGATTTGGAGGATCATCTAAGCATAAAACTATTTTTCCTTCTTCCTCGTATGTAGTGTCAGTCTTTTTTCCTCATGATGCTCAGGGTCAATTACCTGGGCTAGAACATTAACTCCTTTCTTTTCTTGCTGGTTTATTAGCACAAGAAGGCCAAATCGGTTAGATGGTGGCGTTAGCCTAAGGTTCCGTCGGACTCTCACTGTGTCCACCCTGTGGAAGCACCCCTTGTCTGGAAACCAGGAGTGAGGGGCACAAATCCCTCAAGCAGGTCACTGGCAGTGGTGGAGTGGCGTCACTTCTACTTAAACCTATTGTTTTCTACACCTATGTATTGTACCTTTGGGGACACAGCGCCGTATAAGCCATTGGTTTAAGGTACATATTCTATCTTGAAAGATAGAGCCTATTTTGTGAGGATGTCATTTCTTTACTGGCTCCTCAGCTATGCTTTCAAAAGGCCATTCCATTGCTCTGTCAGGAAGCAACTTGGAATGCAGTATGTGGATGGAGACAATGGATTTCATTATCATGTGCTCGCTACCACATCTCCTTTGCTGTAAAGTGGATTCCTTGGAGTGAGGAGATGTTATGTGCTGTCCCAGGATGGAGAGGAGATACTCTGGAAGCCCCTGGATAATGATGGTGCAGGCACTGCAGGAAAAAAAAGCAAATTCATCCAAGAATATGTGTCAATCTCAATCAGTAAGAAATATTACCTATTTAGGGTAGAAGGGACCTGATATAATCAACTTGCTACCAAGTGGCTGGTTATTCCCCTTGAGGAGGGTATCATACTGAGGATTCAGTTTTGGCCTCTATTGCTGGCAAGTATTTATTCAGCGGCACCAGTAGATAGCCCTTGGTTTGAAGGAGCCCATGCTATTGGCCCTCAGCCTCTGCCCCTATAGTACTGATAGTTATGATTCCACTGCATAAGCACTGGATTGGCCTAGAACAGAGACTGACTGAAATCTACTCACTGTAGAATCTGTTGTCTACTTACTTGTTTAGGGACACTTCTTGTGGGCATTCATTTGTGATACAAAGACCTCTATACTTTGTCCCCATGTCAGTAGGTCCATCTACACAATTCTTTCTCGGGTCTTCTTGTAATCAATATTTCAATCTCATTCTTCCCAGTCCCCTGACGAACAAACTAAGCCAATCTCTGTTGCCAGGTCTTTTCTCTCTCCATGTAAACAAACTTAACCTGTACCCATTGGGAGAATTTCCTTCACTGCTCTCTTTCACTTTTGAGAAAGGGCCATGTTTGAGAAGAGCTTTAATGCAAAAGCAGCCCATTTTTAGCTCATACGCTCACACCACGCTGACCCATCCATGCACCAAGTTCAGATGCTTTCATCCTTCATCAGCTCCTCATAGGGAGGCCATTAAGGGATAGATATCAGCTGTGAGAAGGGTACTGGTTCAATATTGGTGGGTGACATGCGGTGCTGGGCACCTGACTTGTGCAGCTTGTGCTCTCTAAGTCCTCTTGAGCCCACTTCCATTTTCTGATGGTCTGCTTCTGAGCTCACCCATAATTATGTGGATCTGACAGTATCTACTTCACGGTGGAACGTTTAAGACACATGATCACTTGCTGGCCCATAGTCAGATGCCCTTTCTACTAGGGTCCAGGAGCATGCCAAGGACTGATTTTAAAATGTTGTATAGTTTTCTGCAGCAGTTGGCATCGCCAGAGTCCTAGTGTCTGTCTGCACTTTGACTGTTGTATTAAGACTTGTCAGTAGTAGCAAATACTTAGCAAATCCGTATGCCATATTTTTCTACCAGAGATACCTCAAGTACCCTGAAATCTGTAGGGTTATATGGCCCAAGTGACAGAGCTTCTTATGTCACAGTCTAAAACGCTACAAACCCTTTTCTTTTTCCTGCGTTATTCAGTCTAGCAGCCTTACACACCAATAAATGGGTGATGGCCGTATTCTACAGTATGGAATACGCTGATATCAAAACCTAAAGACACCTTCCAAACCTTACGTTTTTTCTTAGTTGTATGAGGCACAAGGTGCAATGACTTAACCTTTACCTTGGTGTGGAATGTCCTAGCATGCCCCAGCTAATTGGACCCTAAGAACTTTACCAATGTGGCAAGCCCTTAAATCTTGGTAGGGTTTGCCTTGCATCCTCTAGAGTAGAGTGTGTTACCAAATCATTCACAACACTTGCCATTTCTTGCTCATCGGTCACAATTAAAGTGATGTCATCAATAGAGTGGACCAATGTGATGCAGATAGTGGGGCAAATTTCTGAAGTAGGAAATGTAGGAAGAAATGGCTTGAACGTGTGGTTCATATTGTACATTTTGAGTTTCAGATGTCAGTGAGAATCAGAGTTGAAGATGTCAAGACATTCTAGATTTATGGCAGGTAATCAGATTCTATTAGGATAGTTCTAAACATAGTTTCACTAAAGGTACTGAAGAAAATAAAGGGTTGGGTAATAGAAAATGTCCAAATTTGAGGAATAAAAAGAAAAAAAATTTAGTTGTAACCACACTTACTGAAAGCTTTTTTTTTTTCAATCTCTCATTTTCTTTTAAACGCAGAGTCCTCCCTTGCACTATTAAACATAAATAAAAGAACTGAGCTCTTGGATAATGTTGCAGTTTGACAAACTTTCAGAAAGAAAAGCATATGAAAGTTGTCTAGAAGATTCATTAGCTAAACTCACCAAGACAACCATCATAAAAAAATCTGTCATGCACTATAGAGTATTTAGAACAATGGCTTTAACCTTTACAGAACAGGTCATTTTACTTTATTTTATTTTTGAGAAACAAAAAGAAGTATAACTATTAGATAAAAAGGAGAGTAATTTTTTTAAATGAGATGTAATTTCCAAAACATCTTTTGAGATGATAGGAATAGCAATCTTTCATTATGGTTGGCATTTGAACAGAAATACTGGTACACCAATTTAATCAAAAGCAGATGTTCTACTTTTAGTGCTTTTCCAAAATGAGGGAAGATGACAATAGTAACTTAGTAAGAAAAATAATAGGAAATGTAATATCTTACTAATATTAATTTTATTCAGATGCAGACCTTGCCATGGGAAGATCTTTTGTTTAAACTAGGCTTAATTACTATAATAGTTTGCTAATTCTGCTTTCCTTGAAGTCATTCCAGAAGTTTAAACTCTTGAAAAAGATGCTACTCATTTTCCATTTTTTTTCCCTTCCCCACCCACAGTGATGCTTTTACACTTTGTTCTAAATATCTTAGACGGATCTATGACAAATATATTAGGCATACATCTCACACATCAGATTATCATTAATTGCAGAATTACTTGAGCATCAATTTTCTAGTTTCAAGGTTATATCTTGCTTTTCTTTAATTCTTCTCAGTTTGAATTAGCTTCCTAAAGCCAGTTAGAGGTCATAGGAATTCATTGGAGTGGCTTTTCTAAATAGCTCTGTCATTTACTTCTGAAAGGAACACAGTGTTTAGTCAAAGTCCTCCTGAAAATGTAAAAAGATCTGTTTAGTATAATCAGAATCTGTTTTTTTGTTTTCTTTGTTTTTTCCTCTTGTCTTTGGCATCTATCATTTTTTATCACTTCACTGTTCATTTGCAGCAAATGGTGAAAAGATGAAAACAATTTTAATAAAAACATTTTTACATGCAACTCAATTGAAGCAATGAGATGTCTTGACTCTATATTTAAAGACATACAAAAACAAAAAGCTAGCGAGCTTAGTACATTTTCATCCATCATACAAAAGAACAGGCAACACAAAACCTTTAGTGTATTTGCCAGGTAATGTAAAAAGCTATTTAAAAAGTTATGTATTTTTTTGGAATAAATGAATCATTTAATTCCAGCTATATGAGTAGTACTGTATATACATTTTTAAGTTATATTTTTAAATGTATAAAAGACTAAATTAGAAGAATTTGAATAAATAAGTTATTTTGAGTTCTAATTACTGATAACATCATGCCAAGAACTTTAATAGCTCGATAATAAAAGAGTTGGGGGCGTTTTTGATATTTCATTGTTAAAGAGCATTCAGAGATTTATGAGGGATTTTTATTCACACAGAACTTTGGGTACAATAAAAAGTCAATGTTTTTGGATCATGGTAATAGGTAGGGTTGACTAATTTATCATCAACCAGCAAACCTTCAAAAATTGAACAGGCTTTAAAAATATAATACAACTATGAAATATTTATGTCTTGAGTAAATGTATTTATATTTATTAACTTATAACATATTTGATTTTAAAAAACTATTACCAAAAATATCTTTTTTTTCTACACATCCACACCTTGTCTTACTAATGAGCCACCAAACAAGCCGTATTTCCAAGGGTAACCTTTGTTGACATTTCTACAAAAAGGCTCACATAAAGAGAGAATTGTGGTCTCAAGTAATCTTATAGATATAAACAAGTTTTAAAGTGGGACTACTGGAAAAGACCACCAAAGAAGCTATATTTTCAAAGTGGAGTTCTACCAAACCCATTTTCGCTTATTTTAATGCAAATATTACTATAACAATTAAAAAATGAAAACAAAAAGAATAATTTCCAAATTATATCGTCCAGACTATTCCAACACATATAAAGTGGGGATCCTCCTGGCCAAACTTGGATTTGTATGCCCCCAGCAATCAGATAAAGAATGACATATTTACATTTCATCAGGATAAATAGCCAGAGAAGAAATTTTCATATTCTCTAAAATGTAAAGTTTTGTTATAAATGAATGAATTAATATTTTATTTGAAATATTCTTAATCATGACAAGTAGGCCAAAAGTACATTAAGAAATAATTTTCGAGGTTTTAGTACGCAATGTGGTGTCTTTTCTTAGATGAACACAAGTTATTTTTCCTTTTCTGATTCATTTTAAAAACTTTTACACATATTTTCCTGTACAAAATTTGAGAAATAGTAAATGGATTAAAAATTTATATTGTTAGAACAGCACATCTCAATCTTTATCTTTTACTCATGGGGAAAAATTGAATTTCAATAAAATAATTTTAGAAATGGTAAAATATGATTAATATTCAAAACAAAAGATATTATATTGAAATCACACTACCTCATTTGGCTTATTTCAATAAACTCAATAATCTATCTTCTTTAATTATATTTGATTAAAATTTATTTTAACAGCCACTTCTCTATTTTTCCCTGCCATTCATACACTCAAAGCCAGTGTCACTTTTGATACCAAGCTATCAAGGAGAGCTAATGTCCATAATTATCTATGACAGGAAAGTCATCCTAGCTAGAAGGCTAACACTTGCGGTAGACTCATCTTCACTACTCTAACTGAAGAATCATAGCGTGTGTGTTCCCTGCAGTTGTTGTCTGCATATACTGATTATTATAAGTAGTGTAGTAAGTTTTTATGTATTAGCCATTTCCCATATCATTTAATAATTATCAAAGGCCTAGAGTTTCAAAAATTAAATTCTAAGTGTAATGTTCCTCCTGTTACACAACTTGAAAAAATATTTCTCGGGCACCATTTGATATTTTTTTTTCTTCTAATTTTATATGTGTGTGTGTGTTTTTTTTAATATCTTTATTGGAGTATAATTGCTTTACAATGGTGTGTTAGTTTCTGCTTTATAATAAAGTGAATCAGTTATACATACACATATATCCCCATATATCTTCCCTCTTGCGTCTCCCTCCCCCCCACCCTCCCTATCCCACCCCTCTAGGTGGTCACAAAGCACCGAGCTGATCTCCCTGTGCTATGCGGCTGCTTCCCACTAGCTATCAGTTTTACATTTGGTAGTGTATATATGTCCATGCCACTTTCTCACTTCGTCCCAGCTTACCCTTCCCCCTCCCCGTGTCCTCAAGTCCATTCTTTAGTAGGTCTGCCTCTTTATTGCCGTCTTGCCCCTGGATTCTTCATGACCAGTTATTTTAGATTCCATATATATGTGTTAGCATATGGTATTTGTTTTTCTCGTTCTGACTTCACTCTGTATGACAGACTCTAGGTCCATCCACCTCACTACAAATAACTCAATTTCGTTTCTTTTTATGGCTGAGTAATATTCCATTGTATATATGTGCCACATCTTCTTTAGCCATTCATCCCATGATGGACACTTAGGTTGCTTCCATGTCCTCACTATTGTAAATAGAGCTGCAATGAACATTGTGGTACATGACTCTTTGAATTATGGTTTTCTCAGGGTATATGCCCAATAGTGGGATTGCTGGGTCATAAGGAAGTTCTATTTTTTGTTTTTTAAGGAACCTCCATACTGTTCTCCATAGTGGCTGTATCATTTTACATTCCCACCAACAGTGCAAGAGGGTTCCCTTTTCTCCACACCCTCTCCAGCATTTATTGTTTGTAGATTTTTTGATGATGGCCATTCTGACTGGTGTGAGATGATATCTCATTGTAGTTTTAATTTGCATTTCTCTAATGATTAATGATGTTGAGCATTGTTTCATGTGTCTGTTGGCAATCTGTATATCTTCTTTGGAGAAATGTCTATTTAGGTCTTCTGCACATTTTTGGATTGGGTTGTTTGTTTTTTTGATATTGAGCTGCATGAGCTACTTGTAAATTTTGGAGATTAATCCTTTGTCAGTTGCTTCATTTGCAAATATTTTCTCCGATTATGAGGGTTGTCTTTTCATCTTGTTTATGGTTTCCTTTGCTGTGCAAAAGCTTTTAAGTTTCATTAGGTCCCATTTGTTTATTTTTGTTTTTATATCCATTTCTCTAGGAGGTGAGTCAAAAAGGATCTTGCTGTGATTTATGTCCACCATTTGATTTTAAAACAGCAATTCAATTAATATTTATTCAATATATTTAAAAACACTTACAAGGAAAATCTGCATTAAATACTTCTGCTGTGGTTCAGAACTAAATACATTTTATTCTAAAAGGAAAACGTTGCTGTAGAAAAACTGTAAAACATGGAATTAAAGAATCAAAATTAGCATAAGTCTACTAGCCATAAAAAACACTGGTAATATTCAGTGTGGGTCATTTTTATAGATAAAAAGTTATTATAATTTATTGGGATATGTTTTTATGTTGAAACACATGTAAAATAAGTTAAAATATTCCACATAAAGAGAATTAATCTGCAGCGTCACTTTTAAATACTCATTATTCCGAAATACCATCATTTGTTTAAAAAAGTATTCCAAATTTGTTAAAGATATTTGTAATTCTTTGCTACAATAAGTAACATTAAGATAAGGAACCTTTAAATTTAAGTCTTTGTCCACATTTTATGTATATTTTTACAACATATTCTTAAAATTGTACATACAAGAATGTACAAACTTTTTTTTGCTTATATTGGTATTCATGTCACAATGCCTTTATGTGAACCTGGCCCTTTACCTGAACCATACTCAGCATAGTGTGTGTATGCATATATATCTGGTAGTATAATAGAAAAAAAATTGTTGTCTCCACTGTTATTTTCCTTTCTTTGAAAACTTAAATTTGAAATTGTTTTATATAGTCTTCTTTAGGAATAGACTATATAGTTTATGTATTTTGTTATTAAGATACTCTTTTACTTTTTTACTAATTTGTAGAGCTTCTTCATGTATCAGGAAAACACACACTATACTTTTAATGTATGTTGTAATCAAGTATTTCTCCAGCTTCCTCTAAATTTAGTTTACCATTTCTCAGATATATAGAAATATTTTTAATTTATATGTAGTTTATCTTCTTCATGCTCTTTGATTTTGGAGTCATGCTTAGACAAATTAGAAAAATACGTGTCTCTCTGTTATTTTACAACTTTAAAGTTTAGGTCATTCACCAATTGAAATTTATTTTTGTTATATTTGTTTCACCTGTTTCACTCAGGTTTAGAGCTGTTCCTGGAATTGTTGAGTCCATAAACTCTGTTAACTTCTGTAATAGAATTGCATACATTTTTTCATATATCATTTTGTGTATCTTATACTTTAGAAAGCTCTCTTTACATTATATAATTTCTTCAAAAAAGTTTAAGCCACTGACTAGTATATATAACCTATTTCATATTTTTATATCCCATCCAATTTACTTGAACTTTACATAATATAGAATACAAAAAAATAAAGAAAAGATGAAATTATATTGCATGTACTGTTTTGAGATAAACTTTGTCAATGGCTGCAAAGAGGCAGATAATCATTTCTGTAGAGAAGGTGAATAGGACTGAGACTCTGGCACAAGGACTTGAGGTTGCCTGAGTATATAAATCTAAGAAATATCAGTGTTCATATCCTGCAGTTAGTCATAATGCTGGTCTGACAAAGACTAAATACATTGGAATAGTAGCTTTTTGGACCATTATGTAAAGATTCACTTTCATAGGAGGAAGCACCTGATTGTCAAACTAAATATAAGATATATTCTATATATATAAAAAAAAAGATATATTCTAATCTTTTAAAACCACTTAAATTATCTCATAAAACATGGTTTTAAATAACTTTTAAGTATGTATTTATGTTAGAGTCAATATGAAGCTAAATGTATTGTTCCAATTATTATAAATATAATATGAAATTAATTTATATTTTACCCTGATTTTTCTGTGAACATCATTTAAAAAAAAAAACAACCCTCAGGCTCATTTTATTTCTGGTTGTCTTTTCTCTGTAACTTGGTAACATCTGTCAGTGGAGATTCCCCAGGGAAGACAAGCTGTTTCCCAATCCTGAGTCATTCACCTAGGCAACAGTGGGATGCGGGTGGGCACCGTCCTCCAAAGTGGGATTAAAGTGCATTGGCTCTTAAGGACTATTTCCATGCCCCCCCCCCACCTCAAAACAGAATTTATCATTCAAATTTGCATTGACTTGCCTCAAAGGATGCCCTGGCAGCTTCGATGGCTCTTTTCTCCTAGAATCTATATCCTGCCCACAGGAGCCAGAAGCTCCCCTGTTCTGTTTTAGTCATTCCATGTGTGGAACTCTTGGAACCAAGATATATAGTTATAAACATACATATATAATCAGCACTTACAACTATTCACATTCTCAAGGAGTCTTATGTCTGGATGAATGATTCTCCAGCTATCAGGTCAAGAGCCAGCGTATAAAAGAAAAACAATTGAACCTGTGTTTAATGAATTTCCCCTGGATCTTACAAAGTTATGGAAGGAAGAAAGAAGCAATCCTATGCTACCTTTCCTGCATTCAGGGTCACTCATTTGAAATTTATTTTTATAAGTACACTCCTTCCGCCATCTCAATGCCTTGGCTCTTTCTGTCCTCTCTTTAGATAAACTTGAAATAATTTATTACATAACCTTAAAATGACCACTGAACAGTCTTCCTAATTCACTTTCACATCCCCTAGGTCTCTTTCCTTTCCCTGCTCCTCTCATCTTTTTCTCAAAATTCGGGAGGCAATATGTAGTAATTACTGGGAGTCCTAAATTTTCCCAAGTACTGAAAGAGAGGCCTATGCATCGGGGAACACACAAATATGCAACTCAGTTGGTATCTTTAACTTTCTATTTAATTGCTCTTTTTTATCTGTAAGGATTAAGTCTTGACCCACACTTGTAAAGAATTATTTGGAGAAGCTTCTAAAGCAGGCTATCAGCTACTTTCTTCTATAGCGTTATTGGTGATTCTCCACAATGATTCTCACAGTTACTGAAGTGAGTATCACAATGTAAACTGAGGAGTCTGGCTCCTGGTTAAAAATCTGTGTGCTATATATGGAATCTAAAAAAAAAATGTTTATGAAGAACCTAGGGGCAGGACAGGAATAAAGACGCAGACGTTGAGAATGGACTTGAGGACACGGGGAGGGGGAAGGGTAAGCTGGGACGAAGTGAGAGAGTTGCATGCACTTATATACACCACCAAATGTAAAATAGCTAGTGGGAAGCTGCTGCATAGCACAGGGAGATCAGCTCAGTGCTTTGTGACCACAAAGAGGGATGGGATAAGGAGGGTGGAAGGAAGATGCAAGAGGGAGGAGATATGCGGATATTATGTATAGGTATAACTGATTTACTTTGTTATACAGCAGAAACTAACACACCATTGTAAAGCAATTATACTCCAATAAAGATGTTAAAAAAATAAATAAACTAACTGAGAAAGAGAAAAAAAAACTATGTGTGATTTTTTTCAGGCAATTACAAAGGCTTTACCTGTCATGCCTCATGGGGAAAAGCTGTTGTTCCCACACCAGGCTTGGTGCACAGCCGATGCACTGCGATCTCTGAGGACAGTTGCAATCAAGGACTCAGGCCTCTGCCAGTCATGCTGGTGGCATATTTGCCTTCATAGCCCCTGTGCCTTCATTCCTGGGTCTCTTTATCTGAGGCTTGGGCAGAGGTCCTCTTCAAGCATCTCTCACTGAGGCCTTCTTATGGTGGGAGGAGGGGCAAACTTGAAGACACTTTTCCACACTCTGACTCAGTTCCCAGGACTTTTCCACTCCTAGCCCTTCCTCCTTGACCTCCCCGCTGTCCCTACGCCACGGTCCAGAAACCTGCTGAAGCCTTTTGTTTGGGGCTCCTTCAACAGTGGGATGACCCACTGCCACTCAACCTACATGGCATTCCATGGAGTAAAGTGGAACAGGGGGAGTCAGCACTCCCTCCATTTTTAGATTCTTGTTTATACCATGGCTGTAGTGATTAAAGATTAACTCTTTCATTTTTGACTTGTTGCTTTAATTGGCTACTCCAACACCTGGTAGCTCTCTTCTCTTTCTCCCAGATGAGTTGAGCTCCTGATGTGAACATCCACCAGTTTTAGGATGAAATAGCAACACATTAAGACAAGGGATCAACAGAAGCAATTGACCTTGATGCCAAAAACATTTAGCTCACAAGGACTCAGCATCATGGATCGCTAATTCTCATAGATTTTCAATATACACTTTAGCCATCTGTTACTATACCAGTGGATATGGTATCAATTGGGAGTTTTCTTATATGACTGAAACCTATCAGTATTCCATTTTTTTCCCCTTCTTATTTGTATCGTATTTCTTCTTTCCTTGGAAAGAAGAAATAAATCATTGCCAATTCCCTTGGCAATTGACCTTATGCCAAAAATTATTTAGCTCATATAGAATCAGGTGATGCATGTCATGGAAATTGAGGGAAGAGAGTCAATGCTATTGCAGAATTAATATAAAAATATTTCTCTAGTAGATTGTGAGGAATTCAAAGGGCAAATCACACTTGTCTAATTGTAGACCATGGCTAGTATTGATAGTTTAGTTAAATGCTTCAGGAATGTTCTTGGCATAGATATGAATATAATGCAGTCTTAAAAGCATACATATTTCTAAATCTTACCAAATATTGATTTCTCTCATATAGGAGTTCAATAAACTTTACAAAATCATAATTATGGTATAATGTCTATGTCTATGGAAAATATTCACAAGATTACACATCTTAATTACATGAAAATCATTTTCATAGTCTCATATTACCTATAAAAATTAATAAAATATTTAAATGTAGATTTATATTGTTTCGATAATTTAATCCAATAAAAATTATAAAATCATGAGAAGGTAAGTTTCTAGTTTTGAAATGATTTTTGTTCCACTAATGTGTATGTGTATTTTTGTATTCTGATCATGACAGCTACTCTAAGAATATTATTTGTAAAACTATTGCACTGTGATTCACAAATTATCATTTGTGATGATCATAGCAAAGTTAAATATGAAATTGTGACAGAGAAAAATGATAAATTCTAATTTCTGGTTGGTCTGTTTCTGGGATTTTGTTTGAAATCTTTCACTTTACTCTGTTAATGACTTGGAAAAAATAGTTTTTTTATTAAACACAGTTTATGATGAAATTTTTAAAAATCAGGGAAGACAGAAGATATTATATTATAAACTGAAAAACAATCATTAGAAGAGATGAGTGGGAAAAATGTATTTGAAGAAGAAAAGTGTATTACTATGTATAATTTTGCTTCTAATTAGGGCAGATAATGTATTGCTTATATTTTGATGTTTTAACTTGTACTCTTTTTCAGAAAATATCAACCATAACAAATGAATATATTATATTTGTATATATAAAATTGAGATCCTTGTTCTTTTGTTCTTATATCATTTCACAGGAGAAATTTCTCCGTCCTGAATTTTCCTGTTTCTCTCTTTCCTTTTCTCATGTGAATTAGAGTATTGTTTTTCAAGAGAATCTTACTTCTTTCTGTTAGTTTCAAAGTTTCATTTTATAAGAAAAGAAGGAGGGTTTTAAATTATTAATACCTGAGCCAATTTCAGGGAGTAAGTATTATCTTGATAGAAAGAATAGACTCTGAATACAGAGAACACAAAAGTGAAAATAGGAGGTAAAAGAGAAAATTGGGGAAAATTAACTGAGTGCAGAAGAGAACACGGTTCAGATTGATGCAAACCCAGTAGGTTATTCTAGGAGAATTTGATGGTGTTCTAGATTGTAATTGAGAAGACAGTCATCTGTTCACCTAATCAGACAAGTGACAGGTGTGGGAAGAGACAGACAAGTCATGACAGAATATATAAATTTTTCATGTAAATACCGGAGACTCAAAGAAATGGCTAAGAGGAAAGAAGCAAATGTAGGTATTAAAAATAAAATTTGAAAATTTCTTGAAGTTTTAAAGAAAGAAAATCACAAATGTTATCTAACAGAGTAGGAAGTAAATTATAAAACTTGTTTCTTTCAGAGTGTTTCAATTCAAACATTCTAGATAAAATTTAAACGTTTGGAAACCATCAGTATGATGGTTCTCTAACAGATAAAGGAAGCCTTCAAAGTTTTCTTGTATAATTCACTGACTGTTTAGAGGCACAAATACCTTCTAACAAGATTTTGAATTATTTGGATACACAGGACCAGGATGTATTCACATTTCTGTCTTTACGACTGTCTTATGCAACGTGGAAACATACTAAGTGATGTAGAGGTTATTAAAATCTCTTTGGAGTATAAAGCAATTAAATTGAACATTTAATTTTAAATCATGAATATTTAAATCACTAAAAATATCTGACTTTTTTTTTTTACATTTTCAGCCAACCTTACAGCCTTGAATAAAATATACTTATTTAGCAAGTTCAGCTTTTAAGAGTTTTGAAAATGTACCAAACTTTCTTTGATATAGATATTTGATATAGGAATCATGCAAATTCTCAAAATTTATCTTTCTGGCATTTAAAAAATATTAGCAAGTAATACAGTGGTGTTATGTGGAAAATGATGACACATGGATGGTGATGCCTGTACGTGTGTATCCCACACACTTTATCCTTGTTTCATGAAGTGGTCAGATCACTTTTTCAGTATGTGAAAGTATATACATTTTATGATTAATTCAAGTAGAATCAGATTAGGCTAGCTTTGGAAACAACTCTTTATCTCCTATTTATAGTGAATGTTTATACTAAAAAAAGTCTTATAGGATAAAGCATGATATTAATATAATTAAAGTCTTGAGTTTTATCTCTAGTATAGTTAACTTACCACTGTTCAATGGCCCTAGTCAGAATAATTAACCTCATTAACATGAGACAGAGTGCTTCCAACTTATGCCCTTGATCACAAGGAGAACACTGATGACACAGGAAAGAATAGTATAAATTTATACACAGTTGGGGATTTTTGGCAAAATCCTTATTGGCAGTTCATCAATTCTATTGCCTTCATCTACGTAAAATTGAATTTTATGTTTCAGAAAGGCACAATTTAATGTAAACATTTATATAGGCAGGATGATAAAAACATAAAATAAAATTTGACATCAGTATAATGAAGTATTTAAAAGCAGAACATTTGGGGCAGGCAGATGTGGGTTTCAGCATTGGCTTTGCCAATTAATTTCTTTGTGAGCTTGAGAAAATTATTTACTGTCTCCAAGATGTTTAATGGTAAATGAGGATAATAATAGCTCTTTTTGTTATTGGGCTGTATTCTTATTTAATAGTTACAACTGTATAGTGAATTTAAATGCTTAGTATGGTTTTTGGTACTTGGAAAACACTCAATAATTATTAACTAAATTAGTACCTACGTTCAAAAATGATTTAAATGTTGTAGAATTTACTTGTGTGCACTTTGACAAAAACACAGTGCCATTCAACATAAAGACAAGAAATATAGATATCAACACAATAATAATTATTATAAGGTGTGTCGATAGATTAGTAAACTCACTAGACTCACTCTCATATTAAGATCCTCACTAGATTGGAACCCTACAAATAGAAGTTATGTGTTTAGTTGTTTATCAATCCCTAAACCAAGCAGAGTGCTTAATATATTATAGTTTAAATATACATATTTGTTGAATGAATGTGTTTTAATCATTCTTAGATTTTTACCTTTTAGAAAGTATAGACAAATAAATCTCACTTATAAATAAATTTTAAATATTTAAGTCACTAGTTTTCCTCATAGAAGAATAAACAAATTCTTCACTCTGATGTTTCTCAAATTGTTTTTAGGAATTGCCTAAATATATTTTATCATAAGATGATGTTATAAATATACTTTAAAACTAAAAGTTCAAAAATGCATTACTGCTAAATGTGATTTTATGGTGCACTATAACTTATGGCAATGTTCCCTTCCTAAATTGCTTCCTTCAAACCCCGTAATAATATTAGCCAATTTCTGGCAATTGGAGAAGGTGTTGAATGGATGATAAAATTACTAACAAAACTTTTAACTAATGCGAATCACCCTTCCTGGTTTTGGAGATCTTACGTTTAATACAGTCCCACAGAGAAATTGAAGATGATTGAGTGGCTTGTCAAGAAGCTCTTCTGGCACCACCTTTTCTAATTTTCTTCCATTTTTTAAAAAAACTCTTTCAGTTTGAGTTAATGTCTAAATTTGTAAGAGAATTTATGAGGTATTTTGTCATGTAATCTTTTCAAGAAGCAGCTCTCTGTATTAATCACTTGAATTTGCCATATATATATATGTATATGTCAAAATCAGTTAACATGCAATGCAGAAATATAACTACAAATCACAGTAAATTAAATAAGAAGTTAATGGGGTAGGGCTTCCCTGGTGGCACAGTGGTTAAGAATCCGCCTGCCAATGCAGGGGACACGGGTTCGAGCCCTGGTCCGGGAAGATTCCCACATGCCGCGGAGCAACTAAGCCCGTGTGCCACACTACTGAAGCCTGAGCACCTAGAGCCCATGTTCAGCAACAAGAGAAGCCAAGACAATGAGAAGCCCGTGCACCACAACGAAGAGTAGCCCCTGCTCGCCGCAACTAGAGAAAGCCCACGCACAGCAACGAAGACCCAACACAGCCATAAATAAATTAATTAATTAATTAATTAAGAAAACAAAAACAAAACAGTCAACCAACAGATTCATGAGGGTGAGAATAAATACCTGTTTTAAAAAAGAAAGTTAATGGGGTATAGATTATAAATGGAAAAATAGATATTCATCCTAATAAACACTTGGGCCTGTACTTTTCTGATCTAATCTATTCATGTATGTGCAATAATCACTATTTGCAGATTTGATAACTTTGATTTAGTTTTAGTGGATCTCTTTGGTACATTTAACCAGTCTATTCTTCTTTAAAAAATAATTCTTGATTCCTTTCCACTTATCAATGGGTTTTATATGTCTGAGACACTGCTTAATGTTTCTCAGGTCAGTTTAATTAATAATTCAGTTATAGCAAAGAGTTTTAAGTTTATAATATTTCTGACACTTTATGTATTGCCTGGTAGCAGAGTGATCTTCCCTGTTTATTTTTTATCATTTTGACTTATTGATTTGGTGTTTTACTCTTTAATATTTGTCTTCAAATTTGAAAATCTGAGTGTACACCACCTCTTGTAGATGCTGTGTAAGTGGTCTCCTCACCAACTCTGTGTAAACTTGACTACTCCATCCTCCTAACAAGTTCTATTTCCGTCCTTAGTGTAAGTAAGTTTTCCATTTTGAAAACAATAGAAAATTTTTAAAAATTTGTACTCACTTATGGAATGACCGATTATTAGTGAAACGGCTTTTAGAAACATCGCAAAAAACAAAGAATTTTGAATTGTAAGAACGTTATCATAGACACCAAATGCATACATGTTAATTTACTTTTCCAAAGAATTCTATTTTATTAAAAACAATTTATTCTTATAAAACCATGTTGAATTTCTACCAATTTTTATGTTTCTCTTCAATTGTTTTATATATTCCTGAAGTTTTCCCAGCAAACATTTGGTCTGTAGTTCCCAGGATCCTCTTTTGATATCTTTTAATGACTACAAGTTATATTTAAAAATCTCAATTAATTTTTCAGTGCACTGGATAACTATACCAATGAGTAGTTCCATTTAAAAACTTTCAAACTTTGAGACTGGTACTTACAGCAGCATAATTAGTCTTTGACAGTAATATAAATTAAACATAAAACATCCCAGGTAAATATTTTTTATGGTTTGATTTCGTTTGCAACCCTGTCTACTACAAATGATAACAAAACAGTTGGACCTCGAGTTAATGTCTTAAGATTATCCAATATTTAGTAACAAAAAAAAATTGGAAATTAAATAATATTTCTAATATGTGTTCATTTCCTATGACTGCCATAAACAAAACAAATTTATTCTCTTACAGTTCTGGATATCAGAAGTCCAAAAGGAGTCTTTATGGGCTAAAAACAAGCTGTTGATAGGGCCAGTTCCTGCTAGAGGTTCCAGCAGAATCCATATCTTGCCTCTTCCAGTTTCTAGAGGTTGCCCGCCCTCCCTGGCTACACCACTCCAACCGCTGTCTCCCTCCTTACATTGCCTTCCTCCTCCTTTGACTTTTCTTACCTCCCTCTTTAAGGACTTCTGTGATTACATTTAGGGCCCACCTCGATAATCTAGGATAACCCCCCCATCTCAGACATTTAACTTGATGTCCCTTTTACTATGTAAAATATTCATTTGCAGGATTCAAATTCCAGGGATTAAGATGCAGATGTCTTTGGTGGGGTTGGAGGGAACCTTACTCATTTTATCACACTCAATGTTACTTAAAGTGTAGGGTATGTGGGTATCACTTATCACAAAATGTATTTGACTGGCATTCTATGAAAATATCTTCCAATTATAATTGATATTGTACTTCAATATTTATAGAGTGTGCATTATGTCACTAGATGCTGTAAGATACAATAGGATTTTCCAGAACAAAAGTGAGATTCCATGATATTTACCGTAGTTTTAGAGTTATTCCGGATTTATTTAAATCTAAGTATTTCTTACTTATGTCTAGTATGTTTAGTAATTTCATATTAATAACAAAGTCAACCTACTAGTTAGGTGTTATATGATATAGTAGAATCATTATGGGGTTTACAGCCAAACAAACTTTGTTTGCCTTATGACCTTGATTATCTGGTTGTTTAACTTCCCTATGCCTCAGTTTCATCTTTTGCAAAATAAGGATAATAGATACTTTTTCTTTTTCTTTTTTTTAAAGGAATTCCTTTTATTTTTATTTATTTATTTTTGGCTGTGTTGGGTCTTCGTTTCTGTGCCAGGGCTTTCTCTAGTTGTGGCAAGTGGGGGCCACTCTTCATCGCGGTGCGCGGGCCTCTCACTATCGCGGGCTCTCTTGTTGCGGAGCACAGGCTCCAGACGCGCAGGCTCAGTAGTTGCGGCTCACGGGCCCAGTTGCTCCGCAGCATGCGGGATCTTCCCAGACCAGGGCTCGAACCCCTGCCCCCTGCATTGGCAGGCAGATTCTCAACCACTGCGCCACCAGGGAAGCCCCGATAATAGATAATTTTACAGATGTTTTTTTAAGGATAAAATGAAATAATTTTGCAAAGCCTCTGCCTTTGTTTTCTGGCATATGAGAAATGCTCAGTGCTTGTTAGGTCACTTACCTGTAGGATATGAAAGACTGTATAATAAATTTGCTTAATACAGCATTCTTAAATTATTATGGTACTCTTCTTCCACGCTGTCGTCTGCAAGTAAAACTTAACTAAAATATCTTGGTATGTAATGTATGTTAGTTTTGCATAGTTTTCATTCAATGTTCTGCATTGATACATAGAAAATATGATAAAAACCTATACTACAAAAATAAATAACTTTGCATTATTTGCATTATTAAATTTCAGACTATCACATGGGAAGAATCACAATGGAATTTATGTTGAATAGCCAAGCATAGAAATTGGTAGGTGAGCACAGATATATAGATGTAACTTTAATTACATCTGACCCAGGGCTTCCAAAACCATCTACCTGTAGATGTCAGGCAGCTCATAAGAGGTTCTGCTCTTTCACTGTGTATCATGGTGACATCTGTTTCTTCAATTAATACCTTAAAATTTTAACTGTTTTAGCAATGTATTTCTAGAAAAAACTAAAAATAAGAATCACTTAAAGGAATTTTAAAGGGAGGAATTAAAATAATTCAAGAGATGGAGTATTCAATGACAAGACACTTATATGATTATATGGTTTTTCAGTCTGGAAATAAAGAGACCAAAGGAATATCATTGATGTCTCCAAAATTTAGAGAGAGAGAGAGAGAGAGAGAGAGAGAGAGAGAGAGAAGTATTGTCATAGAAAGCACAAAATTCTTAAAAAAATTTCCAAACTACTAAGATTTACTATTTATTCAAGATGTAGCTCAGAAGACAGCTACACAAAGTTCCTTTTGTGCTCTTCGATCCCTTTGTTCCTCTACCTCCAGTAGATTGGTTTTCCATATTATTAACCAAAAAGAAAAAAAATGCTTTTTGCTTATATCTTTCATAGTATTATTAGGCAAGTTTCCTAAGCTCTCAAATTGCCATTTTTCCCCTAATTTCTAATACACTGCTTGATTCATTGCATGAACCAAATAATGTTCTCTGAAGAAAGTGATATAGGCATGAATAAATGAGCAATCCTTAAAATATGACACTGTGATTTTACAACTAAAATAAATACTTATTATTAAGTAAATATTGTAGATTGAAATCACTGAAAAATCAAGGAACATGCAGACATATTATTGTGGACATTATTATTATTGATACGTTGGAAATAGCAGTGCCATAGTTCTATGTTTTTAGAAGACTAATGATAGATTAGCATGGTTTTCTGGGAATATTTCAAGTCAGCAGCAGTACAAAGGAGGTAGTCTGAGGAAGAATGGCATTTTTTGAAGTTTTTATAGGATTTGATAAATGAAGGAAGATAAGATACTTGACCTAAAAAGCAATAATATTATTATGTGATTTTATCGTTCCAATCAAATTTATGGTGAAGGCTATAGCATGATTTTTCTAGCTTTCAGTAATTCATTTTGGCACCAGATGACAGGTATAATAAACAATTGTGACTTAGATATAATCACATAAAATTTCAAAGTCACAACTAAAAATAATTAAAATGACACTAATGTAATTGTACTATAAAAAATCTGAAATTAGGTAATTATTTCAGTCCTCAGCATAAACAAAGCAACACAAAATATCTGCCATTTCAATAAATGAGAAAAAATATAATCTGAATTGAGGCATTATGTTTAAATTGTTTTATGAGAAGAATACTTGGTTTAGAATATTTATCCAAAACAATTGTAGCTTGAAATAAATACTGGATTAAATCACCTGAAAAAACCAATTATCTCCATCGTAATTTTCCTTTTCCCCTATTATTTCAATCCTACTGTGTATGTTATAATAACGAATGGGCTCAGACCCAAATGGGTGGTGAGTGGCCAAATGGCAGTGTGTCCTTTTTGCCAGGTACTTTCAAGGCTGAGTCAGGAGCTATTTTTTCCCCTATAGTCATAATTGCATTCTCTTATAGGTAATACATCTATGGCTGCTGCGGCTGACAGCGATTTTTGTTTCCTAATAGGGAGGTAGCCATGCCTCTTTTTGAACAATATTTCTATTTGGCATTTAGCCCAGAAAGAAATACTTTATTTTCCTAGATGTTCTTGACCTCCAAAGTCACATGACCCTCCCCACACATACATCCTTTCTCTTGCCTTTATCCAGATTCCTCTCTCGCAGGCACTGAACTGCTCTCAAATGCTGTCTTTACTCCTAACCTTTGCCCTTCCTAAGAAATTCCAGCCTTGCCAATAGTTCCTCCATTATCCCTCTTTCTAACCTCTTTCACCCTAGCTCATCTCAAAAACTACATGCTCCTCAAGATTCCACTTAGCCACTAATTTAATATTAAGCCTAAGATGCTAAGGCACAGGGGGTATAAAGATGAGTAAACATAGTTCTTTCCCTAGGAAAGCTCATGGTCTAGCAATGGAAAAGTGGCAGACAAACATTTTTCTTATACAGTAACTGATGAGATCGTTGTAAGAGATAGGCATCAGATTTAATGGTGCACATGAAATGGGCCCTATTTGAGTATGGTGCTTAGAGAGTGGTAAGTTATAAGGAAGGACTTTCTGCCTAAGGTATGAACTAGAAGACAGAGATGGCATTCTAGGGAAAGGGGCAGTGTTACCAAATGCAGAGATAATAAATTACATATCATGTGTTAATGCTGCGTGAGAGTGTGTGGGTGAGTGAGACAAGGGCCTTAATAGTGAAAATCTTATTTACCATCTTAAGGACATTAGCCTTCTTCCTATAGGAAAAGGAGGTACATCAGAGAGTTTTTAATCATGGGAATAGCATGAGCAGATTTACAGTTTTTACAAATTACTCTGATAAAAATGTGGATGAATGAATGGAGGTAGACAATATATACTACATTATATTTAGTATATATAATATAGTATACTATATTATATTATACATATTTATAACAAAATGTCAAAAAACAACTGAAATTGGACCTTACCTTATGCCATATACAAAAAAAAAAAAAACTCAAAATAGATCAGAGACCTAAAGGTAAGTGCTAAAACTATAAAACTCTTAGAAGAGAACACAAGAGGAAAGCTTCATGACATTGGATGTAGTGATTATTTCTTGGCTATGACACCAAAAGCACAGGCAACAAAAGAAAAAAATAGGAAAACTGAGCTATATCAAAGTTTAAAAATTTTGTGCATCAGAGGACACCATCAACAGGGTAAAAAGAAAACCCATGGAATGGGAGAAAATATTTGCAAAACTTATATCTACTAAGAGATTAGTATCCAGAATATATGAAGAACATCTACAACTCAGCAATAAAAAAAAAATGTAAAAATGGGCAAAGGACTTTAATAGTCATTTCTACAAAGAAAGTACACACATAACCAATGAGCACATGAAAATATGTTCAAATTCAGTAATCATTAGAGAATCACATATCAAAACTACAGTGATATACCACTTTATACCCATTGAAACTGCCTCTACTATCAAAAGTGAAAACAGTGACAAATGTTGGTGAGAATGTGGAGAAATTAGAACCCTTGTGCATTGCTGGAGGGAATGTAAAATGGTATACCTGATATGTAAAACAGTATGGCATTTCCTTAAAAAATTACGGATAGAATTACCATATGATCCAGTAATCCCATCTCTGGGTAAATTCCCAAAATATTTGAAAGCAGGGACTGAAACATATATTTGTGCATCTACGTTCATAGCAGCACATTACTCACCTTGGCCAAAAGATGGAAGCAAGCCAAGTGTCCACTGATAGATGAATGGATAAACAAAATGTGACATATCTATATCTATAGCTATATATCTATGTATATCCCTATATATTTACATATAATGGGCGGTTATTTAGCCTTAAAAAGGAGGGAAATTCTGAAACATGCTACAGCATGGATAAACCTTGAAGACTTTATGCTAAGTGAAGTAAACCACTCACAAAAGGTCAAATCCCATGTGATTCCACTTCAATGAGGTACTTAGAGTAGTCAAAGTTATACAGACAGAAAGTAGAATGGTGGTTTTCAGGGGCCGTGGGAAAGGGGGAATAGAGAGTTATCGTTTAATGCATAGAGAGTTTATGTTTGGGAAGATAAAAAATGTTCTGGAGGTGGATGGTGGTGATGGTTGCATAACAATGTGACCGTACTTAATGTCAGTGAACTATATACTTCAAAGTGGTTAAATGGTAACAACGGCTACCATTATGTAACATGTTATGTATATTTTATGTATATTTTACCACAATTCAAAAAATGAATTTATGGCCTAAATTTGAACAGTATTATCAGGGATAAAAGAGAATGATTTGAGAAATATTCAAAAGTAAAATGGCAGCATCTGAGGAAAGAGAAGGGTAAATGAAATGGTCGAGTATGGGTTAATTCTACTTCACCTGCCTCCTTGTACATTTTCAGCAGGAGTGGTCTATATATACCAGAGTGGGTATGTAGGTTTCTCTTTCACTTGGAAGGAGCTGCAGACCCCATGAACCAGAATGACAGAGGTGGGGTAAGGGGATCTCCAAAGCATTTGAAGTTTTAATAAGTTCCCTAGATGACTCAAAAGCTTTGGAACTGGAGAGAAAAGAAAGATTAGGAAAATAAAGTTAGACATCTGGGAAACACCAGTATTAAGGGAAGAGGGACACATGACCCTCAATATGAAGATAGAAGAAATGATCACAGATGCAAGATGGATCATAAGAGGGAGTTGGAAGCTAATGTCACATGATCATGAAATATGGGAGCAATTAACTGAGTCAAATGCAGCAAGGAAGCCCACTAGATAAAAGCCATTTTTCTGGGTTAAAAAGATACTAGTGATATCATCGGAGGCAATGTCAAAATGATTGTAGAATCAAACATCCAACTGACATGGGTTGACAATAGTTAAGAAGTGAATGGCAGATCATGGTTTAAAAATAAGGTTTAGTTAAAAGAAGAGAGAGAAGAGACACAATAGCTAGAGAAATCATTAGATCAAATAAAGCTTTTAAAAAAATTCATGTAAATGGGATGTAAGCATGTTTAAAGACTGAAAGTAGAAATCCAGTAGAAAGTGTAAAAAGACACAGAAGAAAAGGGAGGGGAAGATGATGAAACATTAGGATGACAGCCAAGGAACAAGGCAGACTTGATGACCTTGAGTTTGAAGTGTCTGGTTAAACAAATGTCTCTCCTGGATTTCCAAATCCTGTCCAGTGTATGTACCAAGCCACAAATTTCTTCAATCGAAAGTGAAAACCTTTCACCTCCTAATTATTTTCTTTCCCAAGAAACTATGACAACACACACCTTGTGCTTCAGATTCTAGGTAGATGGTTCAGAAATTCGGAATCTAAACATTTCTGATGGTCCCAGAGTTTGCTGTCTTTCCTGCCTCAGTTTGAGGCTCAGATAGAAGCCTGGGAATATTTATATTCCATTTTTAATTTTGCTTCCTCTCTCAGGATGAGTGCCTAGGGGCACATTTATACATGCACTTAGAAAGGAAATTTGCATATGTGGCTCTACTCCAAGTGAGGAGTTAAAATGGGGCCAGCTGGCCAGAGCACAGCTATTATAGCAATATCTCCTAAAAGAAATCATAAGGTCCTTGCCCAGATAGCTTCATTTTCAGGTGCTGAGTCCTGATCCTACTGTCATTTTATCTGTAGCACACAAGTTGCACAAGAGATTACGGAGCACTTCAGGGGTAATAGAAATGAGAAAGAGCACCCTGCAAGAAAAACCTCACCTCCAGCACCAAGAAAAATTACGCTGCTCTATGTCCATTTCCTTTTCAGGAAAAAGAGCAGCTGAAGTAAGAACTCATCCAACTTAGACTATAAAATATGCTCTGGGAAATTAGTTTTTGAAAATTTGATGCAGGAAGTCTATTACAATACTAAAAAATATGGATTATGTTACCTAAACTCTTCTGTGGAATGAAATCATTAAACCTCTAAGTCTCAGAAGAATACAGGAGGAATCTTGCTAACTCAAGGTTGTATGTTAACATGTTTGACAGCCTTAGAGAAATTTAGAAACAATTTCTCCCATATGAAAAATGAGAATCCTGCTCTGGTCAATACAACTGGTGGACCAGAAGACTCAAGTAATTAAGTTTATTACTGTGAATAGGAAAATGAAATATACATTTTTATAAGGCCACCATACACGCACACACAAAAGCAAGAGTGATTTATCAAAGTGGCCCTTCTATTGAACATATTTAGTGTATTTTCCATTTATTGGAAAATACTTATTTTCATTCTGCTTTACTCCATCACAGGAAAACACATGCAAATTCAGTTATGTATCTTTACCAGTGGTTAAGACTACGAGCAAATCCAAGAGGTATTCTTAAAATCCACTGTGCTGATCAGCAATTCACAAAAATGAAATATTTCGGTTCATAGTTAATTAGGTAAAAACTACAAAAATAACACATAAAAATATTTACCACTCTTCATTCTCTGTCTTTGGTAGAGTTGTGTGCACTCAGAAAGATTCAAAGGAAGTTTCAAAAACTAATCAGCAAATAGAAGTAATGAGAGGACTATTACTGACGTCAAAATTTGTAATCAGAAAAATATATTTTAAAAACACCTCCTTCCCGAGCTTCCCTGGTGGCGCAGTGGTTAAGAATCCGCCTGCCAATGCAGGGGACATGGGTGCGAGCCCTGTCCGGGAAGATCCCACATGCCGCGGAGCAACAAAGCCCATGCACCACAACTACTGAGCCTGCGCTCTAGAGCCCAAGAGCCACAACTACTGAGCCCGTGTGCCACAACTACTGAAACCTGTGCGCCTAGAGCCCGTGCTCTGCAACAAGCCACCGCAATGAGAAGCCTGAGCAGCGAAACGAAGAGTAGCCCCCACTACCCACAACAAAGACCCAATGCAGCCAAAAATAAATAAACAAAATAAATTAAAAAAAAAAAAAAAACACCTCAATCCCTTATGTCAAAAATTGTCATCCATGTTCATTTATATTTGACTGGTCTTTCTCCTTCACCCATTATATCTATTAATTCAAAAATGTTTTCTGATTTTGCTGCAAGATCTTTTTGGATCCACCTCCTAAAGTAATGAAAATAACAACAAAAGTAAACAAATGGGATCTAATTAAACTTAAAAGCTTTTGCACAGCAAAGGACACCATAAACAAAACAAAAAGACAACCCTTAGAATGGGAGAAAATATTTGCAAATGAAGCAACTGACAAGGGATTAATCTCCAAAATATACAAACAGCTCATGCAGCTCAATATCAAAAAACAAACAACCCAATCAAAAAAATGGGCAGAAGACCTAAATAGACATTTCTCCAAAGAAGATATACAGATTGCCAACAAACACATGAAAAGATGCTCGACATCTCTAATCATTAGAGAAATGCAAATCAAAACTATAATGTGGTATCACCTCACACGGGTCAGTATGGCCATCATCAAAAAATCTACAAACAATAAATGCTGGAGAGGGTGTGGAGAAAAAGGAACCCTCTTGCACTGTTGGTTGGAATGTAAATTGAGACAGCCACTATGGAGAACAGTATGGAGGTTCCTTAAAAAACTAAAAATAGAACTACCATATGACCCAGCAATCCCACTACTGGGCATATACCTTGAGCAAACCATAATTCAAAAAGAGTCATGTACCACAATGTTCATTGCAGCTCTATTTACAACAGCCAGGACATGGAAGCAACTTAAGTGTCCATTGACAGATGAATGGATAAAGAAGAAGTGGTACATATATACAATGGAATATTACTCAGCCATAAAAAGAAATGAAATTGAGTTATTTGTAGTGAGGTGGATGGACCTAGAGTCTGTCATACAGAGTGAAGTAAGTCAGAAAGAGAAAAACAAACACCATATGCGAACACATATATATGGAATCTAAAAAAAAAAAAAAATTGTTCTGAAGAACCTAGGGGCAGGACAGGAATAAAGATGCAGATGTAGAGAATGGACTTGAGGACACAGGGAGGGGGAATGGTAAGCTGGGAAGAAATGAGAGAATGGCATGGACATATATACACTACCAAATGTAAAATAGATAGCTAGTGGGAAGCAGCCGCATAGCACAGGGAGATCACCTCAGTGTTTTGTGACCACCTAGAGGGGTGGGATAGGGAGAGTGGGAGGAAGGCGCAAGAGGGAGGAGATATGGGGATATATGTATATGTATAGCTGATTCACTTTGTTATACTGCAGAAACTAACACACCACTGTAAAGCAATTATACTCCAATAAAAATGTTAAAAAAAATAAAATAAAAATTAAATTAAATAACCTGAAAAAAAAAGGGCAGAAGATCTAAATAGACATTTTTCCAAAAAAAGACATACAGATAGCCAAAAAGCACATGAAAAGATGCTCAACATCACTAATTGTTAGAGAAATGCAAATCAAAACCACAATGAGGTATCACCTCATACCGGTCAGAATGGCCATCATCAAAACTCTACAAACAATAAATGCTGGAGAGGGTGTGGAGAAAAGGGAACCCTCTTGCACTGTTGGTGGGAATGTGAATTGATACAGCCACTATGGAGAACAATATGGAGGTTCCTTAAAAAACATCAGGATTTCCCACTTTTCCCTGTCAAAATCTTATTTTTGAAGCATTTGAGGATACCACATCTTTCATGATACTTTTTCCAACCCCCAGTGTAATGCATTTTCCCCATTGTATTCTTACAGACTCCATTTCCATTTTTATAAGAGATTTCACAGTTATATTTTCATATATCTACTTTTCTACATATTTTTAGGTTTTAGCATTCATAGGATAAGAACAATAATTTGGAGGCAGAGGGGCTCGCCCTTTAATCCTGATATCAATGTTTATTTTCAGGGTTCATAAAGACTGCTGGGTATTAAAATAAACCTGAAGATTCCAAGTACAAATCTACATAAAATTTGGAGTCCAGATGATTGTAAAAAAAAAAAAAAAAAACTTCTAGATGCTGCTTCTGGTTTCCCCTTCCTATGAAGGGATATATTACATTAATCCATGAAAAATTGGTAAACTATATCATACCACATTATATGTTGACTAAACCTATACACTATATCTTATTACTGCTGTACAGTAATCATTTTTCTCATTGCTGATTTTCCAAAAATTACTTGCAGTGAAATCTTTAAGACTTTATTACTCTAGGTAAATTTCTTATTAAAAGAATCTTATTTTTCAGGGACCAACAATCCTGCAATCTAGATGTGGAAATTAAGTTTATGACACATTTTCCTTTACCTCGTAAAAAGAAATTGTCCAAATTTGAAGGAAATAAGACTTTTGAGTATAGAGGAATGTTAATAAATATAAAAATTCAACTTTATGCAATATCACTTTATGTTACTCTACTGATTTTCACTGCCAGCAAATGCATTAATGTGTAGTATTCTCAGGGAGAGTTAAAAGAGTGAACATTTTTTTGGCAAAAGATAGTAAAGTGTTCTAATTATATCTACAAGAATATTGTAGTCTGCATTTGCTGTAAACATATGCAAATTTGGATACAAACTATCAAAAAAGATAAATAGTTCAGCACAGTTCCTGGTAACTCATAATTCTCAAAAAACCTGTTATTTTAATTTAAGGATTTGATCAAAATTGCAGTATTAAATATCTTATATATGAAACTCATTACTCTTTTTAATACCAAACACATAGAGGACAATTCTAAAATTCTGTCAAATGTGTTAATACGTTTTGAACTGCCCACCTTCTATTAATAAATAAAATTCTCATGATTACTTGAATTTTAACCATTATAAATTCTGATAGGTTCGGACTGAATCTACACAAACTTACAAAACTGAAACTTGAAGTTTTTCTCAGATTTGGGGGGAATTGACAGTTTTCTAATATCTTAACATTCATTGAATTGAATATATAAGCATATGTATTTGACTAACAATACTTTTTGGTAAATTTTGTTTAAAAAAATGTCTCTGCTATAGGTATGTAGCTTGAGTCAGAGACATATCTGAAATTACAAACAAAACATTCCAAAGAACATAGAATATCTTTAGTCTGAATAGTTTAGCTACAGTAAAATGTTAGTAAATCATTTTTTTTAAACCTGATACATCAATTATAGTCTTATCTGGTTTCAAACTGTTTCTGTAACTGGAATTAACTAATTATTTTCAGTCACTTACTGGGTGAAAGAGAATCGAAGAGAAAGAGAAGAATGAACACTTTCATTGTAGTGTCTCCCAGAAACTAATTTCTTTCACTTAGATCATTAGTTGATTCCCAGATAGTAGTTAACTTAGCATGAAATCCAGGTCACAATTTCTATGATTATTTCTGTTTTCAGTTATCACTTTTGAGTACCCAAACACACCACATTCCAAATCAATTGAATTCTTTATGTGTAAAAGAAGGAAAATTAAAATGTGCACAAGAACCATGATTCTTAAGTAATGGATTCAGATAAATAAATACAGTGTTTTATTTAATGATTTCAGTAGTAGAACCAATCAAGCTAGTGAAATTTTAGCAAAGATGAATTCAAGTAAGGGATGGGAAGAAAATTCAGAAACATATGTACGTAGTATGGTTTCAGCAAAATGTGCTGATATAAATACGATTAACAAAATCATTAAAATAAAAATAACTCAAAGAGACCAATCTTCAGTGTTTGATTAATACTTTAAAAGTAAATCTTTTGGCCAAATTTCCAAATTAAAGTGATGATAAGAAGTTAAAAATTTATATCCTAGTATATTGAAATGATCTATTTTTCTATATGTTTCTCTGTGCAGATAGCTAGTGTATTGAGAGTGATGACTAGTTCTATTTCAGCATTTTTTAATAAGCATTGCCTGTAAAGAGTTTCCTTGATTGTCCATGAATATTAACCTAATAAGACAAGACTTGTTCATTCATTTGCTTATTTAAAAAAAAAAAAAAGAATATAACATCTGGCCACTATATTAAAGGTCAATCAAACCTGGCCGGTTTCTAACAAGGAATACTGTCAGTTGTCAAGAAGTCACAAATGTAATGTGCCTGGTTACTTTACTGACCTCACCTCCCAGCTGAATATGAAGACCTGCATACTTTTAGCAATAAGAGAAAATGTTAAACATTAAATATAACATACCTTAGAGTTGCATTATCTTGCAGCTTCTTCTGAAAGTGGTCAGACTGACAGTCACCTGACTTGTCACACATATGGTATATTGCTTTACGTGGTGTACTGCCATTTGGTGGCTGTCTTCTCATTCTCAGAAGGCATTTCACTATCTGCCACTTATTCTCATTGCCTTGTGGTCTTCACACAGTGATTTTTCACAAATGCAGCTATTCGTTCTTGTCAGTAAAATCTGTCTGCTGCTGTCATCTCACAGGAATAAATATTCTGCTTCAAATCAGGCTGAAAAATGTTCATATAGAAATTCTCTGACTCATTGACATGATCGAAATAATATAATTTCATGGTATTATTAAATAATTAGTTAGAAAGCCATTCACAAGCCAGCTTAGTTATTAAGGCGAGTTGCCTTTTTCGTGACTTGGCTGTCATTAGATAGTAAGAAGTCCAAATGAAGTTAATGTTCCCTAACTAGAACTGTCCAAGGCCACTGCGGTTTCTTAAGAACTGATGAGGTAGAGGCTTGTTGTAATGAATGCTTAATAATCTAGCCTTCATTTTAAAATGAAATCAATATTTTAAAAAGCCATTCTCAGAGACATAGTATTCTTTAGATTTAAATGTATTAGTCTGAACAGAAAAAGAAATTCACACAAGTTGTTCATAGTGTGCTTTAAAAAAATAAATATACCTATTGCAAGTGTCCAAATCGCTCTATTGGAATCTACATATAACAGCATAAAATGCTGTGGCCATGCCCTTTTACAATGACAGAGTATCTTCAAGGATGTACATTCTTAGATATATCACTTACTTTACTGGGTCACCAATGATTTTTTTCCAAAACCGCAGCATTTCAAATGAAAAGTATTATCAATTTTAATTCTACATGCACATATACATTTCTGTCACTAACAAATAAATTTGGATTAAATAAAAACTTGTGACTTGGTTAAGAAATACACAAAAATGAATTTACAAATGGGTTATTTTAAAGCATTATCATCCATAGTTCCTTTTTGATTTTTTCTGATATAAATCAAACAATAAAAACATACTTTTATAATTGTCAACAAAATGATCTAATCAATAATGCCCCTTAAGTATTTATTACCCTGTGTAGATATTACAGAGAACCATATGTGACAATATTAAAAATAATTCAAAGATCTAAGTTACCAGGCACATATTTCCAATCAAATGACAGATTATTAACCTCTGCCTTCTCCAAATGTAAAGGCACAGGGGTCTTTACCAATTCTAAGAAAGTTATTATGCCTTTCAAGGCCTGTAGAAGGACTTCAAGATAGGTAAGACTGAATGCCACTGAGGAAAGGAGATGAAAGTCCTGGAGATCTGCTGCTCAGCTCAGGGACTAGGGTTAGACCAGCAGCTCCAGGTAGCAGAGAATAAAATGAGGTGCCTGAAGACAACACATCTTAGGCCAACTAATATTCACCCCAATTTTTTCTTTTTACTAATGCTTCCCCCTGCCACAACTCCTTACTTCTAATCAGGATTTCTTTCCTCCCTAATCCATCAAATAATAGAATAGAGCAACAAGCACCCAGTGTCTCCCCTACCCAAAACAAATGCACGGTCCATTTATCTGTTTCTCTGCCTATCTGCCTAGCTATCTATCTACTGTTGGTAGTGTTAAGAAAACAGAGATAGGGTTAAATAGTTACCTTTTCTTCTTCACCTGCCAGTCTCTTTTTGTACATAGACGGGGAGTAGTGAAAACAAACAAAACACACACACTCACGCATACAAACCATGTTCCTAATGCATGGGCTACAAACAAACAAACAAACAGACAGACAAAGGAAAACCATCTACATGTCAGAAGGAAATATCAAAGAAATATCATCACAGAAATAGGTGCAAAGGTTTGCACTCACACTCAGGGCACTTTCTGGGAAGTGTGAGTGGAGAAATGCAGCGGGCACTGGGAAGTTCCTGGCATGAACTGTCCTGGGTCTGCTGAAAACAGTGACAGAAGGAACTCCCTTCTCCAGCTCTTTCTCTTTACTCTCCTGTTTTTCTAACTCCACTTTACCAACAGTGGCTCCACCTTGCAGCAGCCCAGGTAATCTGTGATTGTGTAAGAGGTGAGAGAAGAATCCTAGACAGCATTCTTGAGAATGGAGAGTGAGGGGAGGAGACTTCAAACGCAGCAGCAGGGAAAATGCTTGGGGCAAGAAACACTGAACACTGATGCCTCCTCTTAGGTGGCTATTCCAAAGTAAGATCTTTGAGTGAATCAGGTTATTGAAATTGTCCAGGTGTAGAATCTTAAGTGGTCCACAGTTCAGTATAGTTTTAAAAATCACTTATCCAAATGGATAGCCACTTGTAATTCAGACTTAACAAAATTTAGGAGGTTAGGGGAATAAAATAACAGAAAAGGACCCAGGCAACACACACACAATATATATTATTCTTGCATAATATATATTGCAGCTTTCACTTGTACATGATATCTTTTATATTATTTTCCTAAGTATTTTTTTCAGGCATCAAGAGTACTCAAAGCAACAAAATTAAATGAAGAATAAACTTCCTCAATTTTCAAGATTTAGTTTTTCACACACACACACACACACACACACACACACACACACAAATAAAAGAGAGTATAATTTTTTAAAACAAATTCGTGGTTCCAAAAAATGACTTTTGCATTTTTTAACTTACCAAGGACTTTCAGAACGTCACGTAAATCTTGTGATAAAAATGAACTCTACATTAAGCAAAATATCAAGGAAAAGGAAAACTAAAATAGTACATAGCAAGTAGGGCACTGGAATGCAAAACAGGAAAAAAAAAAAGAGCTATATTTTGTAGACAATCATTATCCACAATAATATAATTGGCATAAGGTAAAACAAATGATCTGGAATTCAGTATAATGAATATTTTGATACTTCAATAATTCAAACATTTTTTAGGTAGGTAACAGAGAAAATGAGAAGTATGCAAATAAATAACCATTCCAAGAAAAATTGTCAAAGATAATCCTGCTGTGACACACTAAATATATATTATAAGAAACAAGGCAAAACAAACAGAAAAGGGAGACTAATTCACAGTAAGAGGTCAACATTTCACATGGCTTTGCTCTTTTGTTTCATCTCAGTTACGTGCAACCAGTTTTATACTTTTTGTAAAAAGGATAAAAATGGAAAGATTTAAAAAAATTTCTGTTTTAAGCCAGATGTGCATTGGCTACATTTACTCACTCAAAATCTTATTAACATTTTCCTGGATCAAAGCTATCTTTTGAAATATTGATATGTTTGACAGTGAAATTTGAAGATGAGTGTCTATTGCTAACATCCTGTTTACCATTCCTGTAATCAGATAAGAAACATGTATGCAGTTAACAAGGTGTAGCCACTGCACATTAGTAAGCCCCACCCTGTCTTGAGACTATGACCAATGGAGAGTATAGGCCACAAGTCTTCTTGGCATCATTTTCTGCTGGTGAGTGATGGGACACAAGGATTGTGAAGATTGTGCTGCCCCGTCCTTCAAATCTTCAGCAGGCTCTTGTGTGTGAAGCTTATAATAAAAATATTCATGATGGCTTGCAAAATGTAAAAAAAGAAACAAAAACTAATGAAACAAGCAACCCCTCCTGTAAAACTCGCATAACACAAACATGTACACACATATCATAACATGCTAAAAGAAAACATTATTTGCTTCTTCAGTTCTCCTATGTTTGCAGACACAAAAGGTGAGTTTATGACACCAGTTTAAAATTGCTTAAGTTAAAGATGCTAATGATCTTGAAATATTGAAAATATGAGTACTTAATTATTTTATCATACTTGTTAGATTACCTTATATGAAAGATATTTAATGCCCTGAGTTTGAGTTTTCTTTTTAACAATTCCAATTGTAAGACTAAAAACATTTTTGTAGTCTAGATTACACTTAAAAAGGGTAAGCACAATATCTTTCTGTTTTATTCAGGAAATTTCAAATTACAGAATCATATTACTATTGAAGAGTTATGTTTTTATTTAAGAAGCTATTTAAATTAGAATTAAAATGAAAGTTTTAAAGGAAAGAATTACTTATTCATGAAATTGCATTATTTGTGGAGGTAGAAATAAAAGATCTCATTGTAGTAGTAAATAAATTATAACTCAATAGTATAGTACCAAACCATAATTTCACCCCTTTGTAATTTATTAAGTAAATATACATAATTGCTGTATCAGCCAGATAATGCAAAAAAAACTATGTATATCTTCTTTGACAATTTTTAAAACTGTAGACTAACATCAGAATAAATTTAGTTGCATCTATGGAAAAACTAATAACTGTTGTAAATGCACTCCATCTTTTCCATTTATATCCCTTATGAAAACTGTGGCAAATGCAGTTTAAAACAAAGTTTTCTTAAAAGGCATTGACATGTAATAGTTAGAAATAGTTAGATGTGACGATTAAAATATCTTTTTTTGATTAAGTCGCATCTGTAACACACACGGAATTTCCTTTCTAGGTTTGTTTGGTTTTTTTTTTAACCCAATATGGAAAATATAAACCACAAAAAGGCAGTTTAGTTGCTCTGGGGCGGCTACATTTTCTGCATGATTGGCAGGCTTGGCCCCCATAAGATGAGTGAGCTAATCTGCATAGTTTCTATCTTTGGTGCTGAGCTTAGTTTCCTGTCCCACATCTCCTACTATCACTGTTGTCACAGAACTTGGGGTTCTGTAGGTAGAGGTATGTTTAATAGCCTTGAAATCCTGATTTTAAGGTACCTTCATCATATCACTCTCATGAAACACAAAGCTGTGAACAAACTAACACTTTAGAAAGAATAAATTGGAAGCGGCATGATTGTAACTTTTTGGTGAACTGCAGGTTAAAAGGAAAGCCAAAAACAGAGAACAAGTCTGAAAGGGAGGTATAATTTACCTACTTCACAGTTTTCCCAGGTTAAGTCCAAGCAGACTGAGTGAATTCCTAAAGTTATGAACAACTAGAACAATAAAAAAATTTCAAAACTCAAAGTAATATATTGATAAATCAACTATGAAAAAATAATCAAGGATATGGCATTTCACTGAACTGAATATTGTCAACATGTAAAAAGATCAATAATCTCTTTAAAATACCTTTGATTTCCCTATATGGACAGATGCCATATCCTTGCACTGTGTTTGATATAGTTAACAACTCTAGCTGGCTCATTGCATTACAAAAAATTATCAGACAAAAAATATTATTTTATATACCGTGTATGAAAGAAATAGGGTAATTGTGACACAGGGATAAATATTTTAAAGATCCATGAATCACATTCAATTTAAACAATATAAACCATAATAACATACCATGAAATGTAGTCTAATAATGATGTAAAAACACGAATCTGGTTCATGTGAATAATTCATTATATAGGAACTTTTGCATCAAGTTTCTATATCCATTGGGAAATTAAAAAATTAAAGAGGAAAACATGAGACCCCAACCCCCAAATTTTAGTTAATACATAGTGCCATTCCAGTGCTAAAACAGTGGTGCTACACAATTATAAGAATATAGATATATTTAGAGTTCATGACTGAATAAGTATTTGGTATAAGAAACGACCTTTATTTATTTTATGGAGACTTTCTTCATAGCACCCATAGATCCAGTGCAACAAGAGTTCCAGATGATACACCTACATAGGATTTCAATTACAGAATTGATTCTAAGCGGAAAACATAGCAGCAGCTACAGCAACGTGATTCATTTGAAGAAAAACACATTAAATAGAATACAATCCAATATCTCTAATATTTTGAATGTGAATCTAATAACGTTACAACAGATTATGATGTAGTGGGATTAAGAGTTAGTTTAAAATTATTTATCCAAAATTCTTATGTGATTATCATATTTATGTATGCATTTATTTACTACTTGATAGATACTAAATTCAGAACTTTTAAAAACTAATTTAAGGTTCATTTTTTAAATATTTTCTTCATTTTATCATAATGACATTCTTATTTTCTTTTGTTTCATTGTAGCCCCCATTCCAACTGCATGGGAAATTTCCTGTTTCACATAATAATTTTCAAATAGAAAGGAATCTTTATGAGTAGTAAGTAAAATAAGTTGGGATCAAAATTAAATCAAACATTGCTCCTCCCATTGTGATATTTATAGGCTTGTCATAGCTGTGATGCAGAGTATGCATAAATAATTGTTTAATATCTTTTTTGTGTGATTTTGAAATAACATTTTTAAAGGGGTTATCTTTAGCATGTATGTCAGACATTGGAATTAATTAAAATAAATGAATACAAAAAGTATGTGAAAATACATACTACTAATTGAATCACCATGCAAAATACCTAGAGATCAGACTTCGGTTATTTGCCTAATTTCCCACATAAACATATTTTTTCCAACTATTTTTGAATAATTAAACAATGTTTATCTTCATTCTCTGGCATTGTAAGTAATGTTGCTTTTAGTATTATTCATACCACATTTAATACACTAACTTTTAATGTAATTTTATTTTAAAAATATTTGCAAGTAGAAATTTAACCTTATAAAATTTGAATAAAATATCTACAGTGTTTAACTTTAATACAGGTATTTAATTTCTGCGAATACATGTGAGTGTGTCTTTTCAAGTTATTTACAAAATGTGCATAATATATGATATATTATGATATATTTTATCAATATGAAGATCTTAAATTTTCTTACTTAGTTGTCTAGATATTATGTCATTTTTTTTCCAGTTCAACAAACAAAAATGTAACTCAGACTATTAAGAGAGTATTTATGTCATGCATATGAATACCCACATTCGATAGGTAAACAGAAATCTGTATCTCAGTAATGTTCATAGAATCACAGTTCAAGTGTTTAAAAAGAGATTCAAATTATTGAATATCCATTCATTTTTTTTCTCTTTAAAAGTATTTAATATGTTCTAGCATAGGATAAAATGGCTTTAATATCCAAGATGTATAATAGGTTTTAATGAAATTCATTCTAAAAACAACTGATCTTAGTCTAGTTTAAACGTTATTTGAATGCACAAATAAATAGCCACATCAAATTTATTTATGAATAAGTCAACCAATTATTTTTATTTTAAGTAACAAATAGTGATTTCATCTTTAAATCATAAATAGCAGTTCAAATTAAGCAATTGTTAATGAATATTAATAACAGGAAACTGATTTGGTAGTAAGAAATAAGAGAAAATAGCAGGAGGAAAAGATCTTTCCCCCCCAAAAAATCTAACTTTCGTCTTATGTTAGATATTTTGAAAAGGTGCTTTTTTGAGTGTTATTCCTCATTATTCCACATTAGGCTAGTAATATGAAATATTTTGATAGTTGCTATATCTTATGAATCAAATATTTATTTACTTTAGTTGTTGGCTATGAGAGTGAGTCTTTTACAAACAAAAGCACAATATTAACATATCTTAATGTTTTAATATTATATATTTAATATCTAATTGGTTCTTAATTTGGAAATAAAATTATAAGTGTTTGTAAAAGAAAAAATAGCTAAGTATTTAAAATCCATAAAGTTATGTAGTTGTATTCCAATATTCTTTAATGGGCAAAAGTAGTGACTGAAGGGAATTTTGAAATATATTAATGTTACATATGATGATGAAGAATTAAAACACATGGCTATAAAGTCAAACAGCTTCACATTCTCAACTCATGAACTCTCCAAAATATTCTAAGTGACCGCAAGAAGTAAATACTTCATCATCCAAATGTTCAAGGTTAAAATGAGGTAAGTTTGTTTGGAGAGAAAGAGTTTATATTTTGGTATCGAAACAGCTTAAAGACTTCTAAAATTGTGCTGTTTGGGGTCCATAAGTGCAATTCTAAAGCCACTTCATTTAAGCCTCCTGTTCTCTGTCTCTAAGTTTAACAAAATATGTAAAGTACATATTAATAATAATCTATTTTATTGTACTTCAAATATGAAGACAGGTAAAATTTTAAGAATATATAACATTTCCTAAATTATAATTGATGTATAAAAAAGCTTAGAAAAATATGTCAATATATATTCAAAAAAATACTGTATCCTATAGTCACGGTGCCTTATGACTAAATGCAATGAATTTTAAAATATTAAAATTCTCCCACTGAAATATACATGCAGTGAGCCCTAGAGAAAAGCGTGTCCCTGTGTAGGAAGCTGCCTTGAGGAATGTATTATTCCTTCTGGATTACTTTTTCCCTGGAGGTAACATTCTCATTAAAAGGATGAACTGATTTTCTCACACCCAGAGGAAAGCACATAGTGCTCAGAAAAGCTTTCTAAATAGATAAACACCTCACCAGGCTAAAACACCAGGAGCATATCTGTGAAATGCCTGAAAATTTCACCAGTATCTCGAATAAGGCAGACTCTGACCAGTAATGTAAGACAGAACAGCAATCCTTACTTTCCGTAATTATTTTAAAAAGTTAGCCAGTTATACCAGCAAAACAAAACTAATAATTAAAATTCAAAATTGGGATAAGTTTTATGTCTTAGTGCTCAAGTCTCATTTCCATTTTTCTTTAACTATCTGAACATTTTTTAGAAAAGTGGACTAAAAGTGGAGTGTTTATTATAAATATATTTAAAATTCACTAGTAGCATCCCCAGTGGTTCCCTAATATAAATTTGCATGCCAAGGTACTAAACAGTCGCCTAATATCCTAATTGATATTTTAGCCATCCTTGAAGTTTATGGCAAGGTAAATGTTGTTGTGATAGACAGCTTAGGATCTTTATAGTATTCACGAATTCACCTTAGTCTGTATACATCTATAAATATGTATCTGTTAGTTCATTTGGGGAGTGCCTACTAATTGCAAGGTATCATTCTATGATCTGGCGATAGATATAGCCATTATCTTAAATATCTCTTTTTCCTACTCTACCTTTATTTAGATGAATTTTGGCAAGTTAGAGAGAAAAATAATGGATTAATTCTGGATTAATAAATTCTCTGTTGCACTGAATAGAAACATAATATTTATATAGAACAATATAAATACTGCAAGATGATATTAGTAAGATCTTTTTATTAGGTATGAGTGTCAGCTTGCCACACTTCCAATATCTTTCAGGACATTATTTTAATGTACTTGAGTTTCTGTTCTCTTCTTTATAGAGAAGGTAATGATTTATTATTATGTTTATTGTTGATTTGTCATTGCTACCATTTTAATTCTAACCATTAGAGCTCTCTGTTTATACCAATCTATTAAGATTCCTTTAAGCATCTGAGGAGGAACTCAGATTGTCACTGAAACTAGTAACTACCAATTGTAATGATATTTGAAAATATTGAGAATGGAAGTAATTTCATTATTGGATTAACAACTAAATTTATACCAGAGCAGAAAAAAGAAATCAGTACTATCTATACTATTAATCGTTATGTAGGAGAGCAGTTGCTAAATTTAGAATATTAAAATGATGAATGATGTATCACATATTTATTCTACCTTTTGCAGTTAACTCTGCAAAAAAATAAGCGAAGGAGCCTTAAATATTATATATGGTACAGATTATTGATACATCATTGTATGATATTATGGAATCTTATCTAATAAAAAATAAGTATGCCCAAGAATGTTTGAATTAAAACCAAAATAATGGAAATTATCTCACACATAATTTCAAAATGTGTTAAATGCACATAAAATAAGCAAATATAATAAAGTTGCAATTTAGAAACAGCATTCAATTTTTTGAGAAATAAATACTGATCATATATTTTTGAAATATACTGAAAGTTCAATTATTTCAAAGAGTAAGAATATGTAATAAAGTCAATAAGACTACACTAAGTTCTTTCCTTTTCAAAGAAGATGTACTTTTAAATTTACTGTAAAGTATCTACAAGTGACTATGCAATTTTGTAAACAAAGAAACTGTTAATGGAGAAACTGAAAAATACATTTCAAACTAATATATACACATACATATATATAAAGAGAGAAAAAAAAAGTTTTCATCTGAAAGATATGATCATAACTTTCATAGGTATATAGTATAAACAACAATGATAATTAATTACACGTTGTTAAATTTAGAAAGAACCACAGTTTACATACACCCAGCAGAGAAAATGGAGATCTATATTTTTTGAGTTCTTCATAAACCAAGTGCATTGTATTAATTTTTACAAATCGAAAATAGGCAGAGACACAAAGAAAGTTGCCAAGGGATACGCCATCTGCAATGGGAAAAAGAACATAATTTGGAATTTTAGAATCATCTTCTGCCTTGTTGCCAGTGGCTACCATTTGGTATAAAACAACAGCAAATAATATGCAACTATTATTTTGTTATTTCAGGCACAGCTAATTAGCTTTCAATGAAGGAAAACGTTAAGATTACATGATTGATAAACCAAATCAAGAGTAAAAATAAAAATCCAACTGACAGTATATTTGTATAGCAAAGCTAGTTCACATTTTGTTAGAAAAATAATTTAGAGAAGAAATCCAAAATTTCTTTACAAAATATGTCAGAGTTTAGTCTCAAAAAATGAACATAAATCTTCAAAGAAAACAAACGGATTTGGAGAGTTTGGGAATCTCATCACATTTGCTCTTACTTCCTGTAGATATACACCAATTTACAAACAACTTATCACTAGCACAGTCAGAAATACCAAAAATATCTTTCCTCTACTCATTATTTTGTTCTAACATACTGAAAAATAGCCTTGGCGATTCTGTCTTCCCGTTTACAATTTTTTTTTTTTTGGTCCTAAATCTATTGGATCAGATTTTCTAAGTTTTATTTTCCATCCTGGAAGTGATTCTCATAATATTTGATGTTGACATATTTTTATTGAATTGACCTTTTGCAGTGTTTTCAAGTACATGAGCAGTTAGAAATTTGGGGAGAAGCTTTTGTTGTGAACTGCAATTATAATATCCCCTCTGTAAGAACATACTTTTTAGTTACTATTGCTGCTCCCCTTAGAACGTCCAGGGGCCTGTGAGGGTCAGGACAGTTTACAAAAGTAGCTCTTGGAGACTCCAAGTCACTGTAAATCTTTAACACTTACATTTACATTTTTAATAGAGCATTCACATATAGTAAAACAGTTCCTTCTGGTTGTAAAGTTATTCGTTCTTATTTTTCCTTTATTTAATCTTGATTTCTTTATAATATAAACCTACATAGAATCTGCTACTTCATATGTTATATACAAAGAATTAATAACTCTGAGCTCCTAGAGAACAATGGCTGAGAATTCATGATTGTGATACATACATTTTAATATTGGAGGAAAAAATTTTATTTAAACATGGTTGAAAGTTCAAATTTTCTCGTGGTCCAGCAGATAATATGAAATTATATGAAGGTGCTAGGTTAAAGTAATATGGAGGGTACTTATCTAGCCTAAAGGCATTCAAATTCAAATTTATTTATTTTAAGTGGAAATAAAATTGTTCTGATCAAGTGAAACAGATTTTCCAGGCTTTTGCCTGTGGGTCACCACTTGGTGAGTATTGCTTTAGTGTTTATAAGCACACAATAGTGGCATTTTGTAAACTATATGCGCTACCCGGTTAATCAAAGTGTGTAATTTAAGTATGTTAACATTCAAAGATGTTTTCACCTTTATATTTAGCTGCTGTGTATTCAGGATGATTATTAGTGAGTGACAAGTCCATAGTGACAGTTTAATATCCACATCCTCACACTCACATTGTCGTGCTTACACAGCACTTGGATTGCTATATTTGGAATGATTTGGGATAATCTTTAATTTGACTTCAAAATTCATGTTAAGTTAGCAAATGGGAGAAATATACCAACTTCTTTTCAATTTTTTGGGGGGAAGGAGGAAATGATTTGGGTTGCAAGAATTAAACATAATAATAGAGACCATTTTCAATACGTTTAAAAATGGGCACAGAGCTTTTAAATGAAGGTGTAGGCCAAAGCCATAATAGGACAATAAGATGACATCCTATGCAAGAAAAAAGAAATCCTCAATCAGATAAACTTTCTTAAATGAAGACAGAGTTCATTGTTGAAAGTAAAAAGATTTTGCAAGCCATATGAAACAAGCAATTTTATAAAATGTATAATTTTACACAAACACCCAATGTAATGATTTTTTCTATATATACAACTTTGTTAGCTTCGGAGAAGATATTTTACATTTAGAATCCAAATACTTAATATTTATCACTTACATTTTTTTCCTGTTAAAATTTCTAATGAAATACTTAATTTTCACCTAAGACTTGGGGCTTTTTAATCGTAACTGGGTAGCAAAACATCATTGTTCTGATTGAATGAGTTTAAATGGCAGTATGGTGAATGATTTTAAATATTCTCTGAGTAATATGAGTAATTTCTGGATCTGAATGTTCACATTTGGAACCACTTATGTAAATATACTATTCACTAGCTTTAAAAATTTGGAGATAATTATAAAATTGAGGGATACTGTTTGTGGGAGACCACATTTAATTCATATTTTAACAACTGCTAGTTCATAACTGTATATTTTAATATTTGCTACCTAAATGTCAATCAAAAAGAAAAACATAAAGGAAAAATATTACGTGTATTTGTATATCTTCAGGAGACTTTAGCGAGGGCAGAGTTCAGTAATATAAAGAAAAACATTCACTATGAACTTTACATTGGGTTGACCAAAAAGTTCGTTCAGGTTTTTCCGTTAAGATGTTATGGAAAAACCCGAACTAAATTTTTGGCCAACCCAACACTTGGGAGTGGAGATTTAAAGTCAATATTAAAACTCAGGATTTAGATAAATTTGATAGCTATAACTTTCCCATTATTAGGATTTTCAGACATGAAATACTCTTTTTGACTTTGGACTTAAATAGAGCAAAAATACTATATTGTAATGTTAAAAAGCATGATTTTATATGGATAATTTATATAGATATACCATTACAAGTAAATATGTTTATTAGTCAGGTATTCCTTTTCACATATCAATATATACACTGACTATTTAAAATTTTAGTCTACAAGAGCCTGATGAATCTCTCTTGGATAAAACACGCTGGTAAGGTCTCTATAGTAGTATCTGATAAAGAACTTTACTAATCAATTAACATGGGTTACTGCCACCCTTCATGTTTTATTTAAATAGACATGTATTCAATTACAAATTGAAAATATAGTTATTTTAGTTTCAATACTCAATATTAAGTTGTATTTTTAATAAACTATACAATAAGATTCTTAAAAAATGTGTTAGCTGGAAACACTAGAAATTATTACTGGTGGTAGAAATCAATTTGTAAGAAAATCTAAAATATGTATATTCCAGAACACTAAAAAGTAACCAAAATTTGCTACTAGCATATATATGATTCAGTACTGGAGTATCACAAATTTGAATTGAGTTTACATTTTGATACATTGGAAATATGTCTTAAAATGTAATGATCTTCAAATAAGTTTGCTGAAAGTCGACCAAGATGCTGATGAGCCTTCAATTTGAAAAAGCCACAATTCTATTTCTGCATATCTTAACTTAAAAAAAATTCACCCTTAAAATCATTGTTTCATATTTTCCACTTTTAGAAACACATGTAATTTTGAAGCATGAACCTGTTTATTTTATAGTAGAAATATACAATATTCCTTCATGTTCACTAAGTACCTAATTAAAAAAAACTCATTGGAAGACTTCCACTCAACATATCTCTATGAATATTACTTTTCTTCTATAAATGACTTTCTTAATATCTAATAAAAATGTATCTGACATACTTAGCATTATGCCATATATCATTATATTTTTTGACAGTAAATAGAAAGTGAGAAAGTCAAATTATTTCAAATTTGCATTTCATCAGTTCTCTATGAAATATTTGTTTTGATCTTCAAAGTTCTTTTTATTAGAAATAATCTAAATCACTCAAACTTAAGGTTAAATGTTGTTCTTTTAAAAAATGAGTATAAAAGCTATTCATTTTATAATACTGGCACAACTACCATGAGAAATGTTTGACCTGTGTCTTGTAAGCCAAATGATCTGCCATAAATAGAGGAAGAAAAGAGTATATTATTGTCAGACTCAAAGATTATACTGCATCAGATTCTTTTCTTTCCCCCCAGTCTAACATGCCTAAAGAGTAGAACACAAAAGTATAATTTGAAATAATTAAAAAATTGAAATGAAAATTGGGTATACAATGCTTTAATAATATATTTTTATATGCCATATATGTGCTACATATATTACCAAAGGAAATATATATGGATAGTTATAGATAGGCATTAAATTGAATTAAAATCAAATTAATGATAAAATGCACAGTTGTCAAATGCAATATTAATTGATATATAAGTTTCTTAGGATTTAGATCTTAGATAATTATTTTTAGGCACATGACTAATGTCCGTCCAACTACTTTAATTTTATTGTCATATATTTGTATTTGCAAAACTGTAGAGCACTTCAATGGGTATGAGGAACATTATGCATAAACTAAATAGTTAATTTAATAGCAGTTTAATTATCAGTTTCATATTTTATTTCCTTTGAAAAACAATTCATTAAATGCTCCTGCCTTCCAGAGTTTAAATTGGTTCTTTTGTTGTTTTCAGTTCTTCTTTCTCAGTGTAAAATTTGTTCTTAAAATGAGTTAAAAGGAAATATTTTCCCACCTTTGCAAATATCTTAATTTGGGGCCATCTGAAAGTGCAACAAAAGCATATTTCGAAATGAATTGGAAGCATGTTTGTGGTCTGCTTTATTTTCATTAATTTGGAGTTGTGTGACTTTGGGAACGACCTATTGAGCTCTTGAAATGAAGTAGCCAGTTTTGGGCATTTCAAACAAGGACTGAACTATTCTCACTCTTTCCCTTGCCCTACTGAAAAATAAAGAAGAGAAAAGATAAGAAGAGAGAAGGAGGGAGGGAAGGGTGAGATGTAAGGAAAATAAGAAGAGAGTCAGGAAATAAGAGTAAGGAGAGAAAAGTATACATATTTAATTTGAATAATTTGCTAACTTAGTAACAAGAATAGAATTAATGATATAGGGCAAGAAACTGGTAACTTAGATTAAGTTCTTAAGTTCTAAACTTTTCCACATTTTGTGTGGCTTTTTCATTACACACTAGTTTGATTTTCCTATTGAGGTTGAGGGAACAGTGGTAAGGGACAGAGTTGGATACCCAGGACATTTACCAAAAATTTCCACTTCCCATAAGTAGGGGTGATAATGTTGCCTAAACAAAAGATGTGTTCTGAGTGTGATATTAATGCTAAAATTGGTTAATTCATAACTCCAATCATTAGTTTAGCTGTAAATTATTTTGAATATCAGCATACAAGTTATCTACATTTACATGGAATATATTTACTTTCTCTGAGATAACTAAATATTTACACTATAATCATATATATAGATAGAAATAAAATTTTGTAATCTCTACCTGGAGATATATTTGTATGAGATTATGCAACATATCAAATAGAACAAGAACAAAGAGTAAGCTTAGTTTGCATCCAAATTTTAATTGATGCCTGAAACATTACATATTGTTGTTCTCCAAAATTCTATGGAGAGAATTTGCAGGGTTCCTTAATCCAGTCATATACCACTGATATACCCAATTTAATTATTTACTCAGTATACCTGAAAAACCAAAATTCAAATATTCAAAACCACACAAATTATGTTCTGTTGTATATGCTAATGTATTGGCAGGAAACCATGTATAAGGAGAAAAATAATTCATTTTTCTATACAGTTTCATGATTCTACATGTTAAAAATGTTTCAAGTTTATTAGGGCAAGGATAAGTTTACTTTTATCCTCTTAATACAGATGGGAAGAGTATAATTTAAAAATTAGAAGTAACTTCTTTCCATAAATCATATAATTGTTATTTTTTGAGACTAAAAAAATACTGGATACCTTACGAAGAGTAGAGGTAGAAATGAACCACCTACAGTGAGTGTATATGTAACAAGATTATGTGAAATAGTGCTGGTTTGAAAATAACAATATTATTTTGTAAATCTTTGAAAAATACATCAACAAACTTTTTCTGGAAGCTACTTATATTGTCCAGAACTACATTTTTGACTTCATGTAATTCTTACCTCTTACTTTTAATGCATCAATTAAGAACTAAAAACTTAGTTACATGGAGGATTCCACTTTGTATTAATATTTTATAAATCATACAACACTGCCATATCTACATATAATAATATTGTGGAGGAGATTTTGACATTTTTTAAAGAAAAATAACTCCCACTGTGAAGAAAAAATTAACAACAACCCCAGTTGTGATGTCAAATGCTAGTATTTATATTTATCTTACAATGCTGGATCTAATATGGAGGAGGTAGATGGAGAGCAGGAGATATATTTTTTTAATGATAATATCACGGCATTAAGTTTATTCCTTTCCCCTTTGAAAAAAAAATTTGCAAGGGAAAATGTTACACAGAATGGGGATAGTTTACTTCACTTGGCCAATGTAGCGTTACTAATTATTTTTTAACTCCTTCGGGAAAATGTTACCACCTGTTCAATCTGAATTCAAGTAGTTACTGTCAATTTACTCATGGGTGAATGCTGCCTCTTTGTGGCAGAATGCCACGGAAAATATTCCTTAAACATAAAGTTCATGAACAGCCCTTGATGTTGTACACGTTCCAGGTGAGATTATGGGGAGATCCACCAACAGCAATAAAGCACATGGCTCTTTAAGTTTCGATTAATTCAAAAGTTTCCTACCCATAAATATTATCTAATTCACTGGCCAACCTTACTCAGAGATGAACAGCTTATACTCACCAAACATTTTGAACATTTAGGATATAGATCAACTTGAGATAAAGTACCCATCATAATTGTTGAAGGTAGTTTTACACAAGTTAAACTATGAAAAATTGTAGACCGAATAAATAATACTGGCATGACAAAATACGTAATCAATGTGCAATACATTACTTACCATGCTCCACATGTTAGATGAATACTTCAGTAAGGAAAAGAAGTATACAGTTGAAATTTCATTAATAAACACATTAAATGACACATTTAGATAAACATTTCCCTGAACCAACAAAGGTGTAATTATATATATTTGATAATTCGGGGAACATTATTTTTCTTTTAGGAATAGAAGTTAGCTACTCTGTCTTAAATTATTCATAATGGCGATTCAGTCAATCACACGTAGCTGTTTCCTTTGCACCTTAAGTAATCATTACTTCAGTCCCTCATATGTGACATAGTTATCAAGTGTTTATTCAGAAACTATTTAAAAAATTACATGTGCTGGGATACATGAGACTGTAACAACAGTAGCCTCATCTTACAGACATCCTGTTCGTGGTTATCATCATTGCTTGCTGCCCAGAGGGATAAAGACATTGTATAGAGATTTGTACAGTCCATCATTTGGTCTTCTGAGGTGCCAGTACACGTGGATCTGTACAAATGCAACTGGGTTTGTTTGGTTAAACAATCAAAAATTGGCTACAATAGTAGTCAGATCAATACATCATTTTGGTTGACTAATAAAAATACTTTTCAATCTCCTCTAACAAAACCAGAAACTTGCACATGATTCTCACTGGAATGGCCCAATTAATTGCCCTAAATCTTTTTCTTCTATACATTGGGATACAATGTTTTTTTGTTTTGTTTTGTTTTTTTAAATTACAGATCCAATTGGGTGGGTTGCATTGACTTTTAAGATTCTGCCATTAAGTTCTCCATATTTTAATGATTTAAAATGCCTTCCTGATATCACTTCAGTTTGGGAAATGCAGCTCCTGATACAGTGTGACACCTCTGTGAAAATCATAGGCTAAATAGTGAAGGAAAGAGAAATGCTAAATGTGCATATAAAAATAGGTGCTACAATAAAATATTTGTATATTTCATCAATAAGTTATTTTGACTAATCAATTATGGATCATCTAGCTCTGTAATTTTAATGATTTGTCCACATCTATGGTGATCTTTTCAAGATCACAATACTTTTGTTCTTTTAATTCAAATGTCCAGAATGCATACAAACACATCCTTTAAAAAGAAAGGAAAGGAATGAGAGAGGAGGAAGAAGGCAGGGAGGCAGAGAAAGAGAGGAAGCAGAAAGGGCACGGGGGGTGGGTGGGGGAGACAGAGAAAGAGAGAGAGAGAGAGAGAACAAACCTTCTATTAAAGTTGGGGTGTGCTAATCTCTCCACAAAAGCCATTTAGACCCACCCACGGCTCAAAGGGGGAGAAGGGGAGGGAGAAGGGAGCAAAAGAGGAAGAATAGAATCTATGCGCTGCCATCTCCCACCATTCTTAACACTTCCAACCACTACAAAAATTACTGAGACCTTTAACAAGTCACTCGCGAAGCAAACTGCCCTCAGTAAAGCCCTACTCTTCGTCTCCTCCACACGCGAGAAGGGAAAGTGATGTGCCCAGCTTACACAAATGTTTCCCCGCGTGTCATAGGAAAAGGAAAAGGCACACCCTTTCAGTATCTTCCGCCGAAGCTGAGAATCTCGTGCCAAGGCACTTCACCCTAAACGTTGAAACAACACAATTAATCAAATGTGTTCGCGGTGTGTGTCTGCTTGCTCGTCGGTTTTAAACGCAAAAGCTCCAAGGGAGTTTCTTTGCCTTTAGAACTGGCTAAATGTGGTCTGTTTTTCCAGCACTTCGAGGTAGTCCGGCTCAACGTTTAGTTTTGCTTTTAACTCCAGATATTCGTTCCTGTTGGGTTCTACAAAGACAGCACTGGGGGGGCTGTAGAGCACCGGTTCCCGCAGCCTGCTGTCCCCTGCCCCCGGGTGCAAATACTGATGGGGGCGTCTCAGGTCATAATTGGGGGAGAAAGTGTAAGCAGCGGGGCTGCACGGGAATTTGGGATATTCCGGGAGGCTACTGCCGGCGGGGGCGGTGGAGCAGTGTTTGTCTGGTTCTAAAATGCCCCTGTAAAAGCGGTCGGCGTCCTGCACCGGCGACAGTAGGTCCTCCCGGGGCTCGATGGTGCTGACGCTGTAGGCGGGGCTCCGCAAGTGGTGGCTTTCCCGCCTCTCCTCCTCCCCCGGCTGCAGCTGCGGCGGGGGCTGTTGTTGCTGCTGCTGCTGCGGCGGCGGCGGCGGCGGCGGCGGCTGCAGGTGGTGGTTGCTGCTATAGGTGACCTTGAGCTCGTGCAGGTCTTTGTAATCCTCCACGGAGTTGCCCTCTCGGGAGCGGTAGATGGGGTTTTTGCACATGTGGCCCAGCGGATGGGGGATGTACTCGTACACGTGGCCCGCGGGCGTCTTCACCTTGGGCAGCGCCGGCCCGCGGTGGTGCACGTGCGCGTGCGGGTGGCCTCCAGCGCCACCGCCACCGCCGCCGCCGCCGCCGCCGTACACGCTGTACTGCATGTTGAAGGAGCTCACGTCGGAATTGTTGGTGCTGGTGTGGTCGCTCTGCTTCTTCTTCCTGCGCTTCATGACTAGCACGAAGAGCCCGGCGGCCACGAAGACCGACATGATGAAGACCAGCAGCAGGCTCAGGATTAACACGGACAAGGGCACCGACGACGCGCCTCCGCCCGCGCCCAAGCCCGCGGGGGCCCCGGTGCTGTTCAACCGCACGGCGGGGGTCACCGCGCTGGGCCTCGCGGGCACCTGGATGGAGGAGGGCGTGGGCGTGGAAACCTCCACGTCCGAGTAGTCTGGGCACAGCAGCTCCGACTTAATGAAGCGCATATCCATCTCAGCGAACTTCTTGGGCGCCTTGCAGATGACCTCGTCCACCAAGACGCCCACTTTGAGCTGCTCGACCCACAGTTTCATGCCCACCACGTCGCAGGTACAATCCCAAGGGTTGTCGTGCAGGTCGATTTGGATGAGCGACTTCAGCTGGTCCAGAACTCCACTCACCGGCAAGGAGGTGAAGTGGTTACTCCTCAGGTTCAGCCTGAGGAGGGTCAGGCCTGAGAAGACGCCTGAGGGCATGGTCTGTAGGAGGTTGTTATTCAGGAATAGCAGCTGGAGGTTGGGGACCGGATCGAAGGTCCCAGGCTGAATCTCGCGTATGAGATTGTACTGGAGGAAGAGATACTGCAGGCTCTGCAGGCCATAGAACAACTCCGGGCTCAGCCTCTCGATCCTGTTGCCATTTAGGTAGAGGCGCCTCAGGTTGGTGAGATCCCCAAAGGCGCGGTCCTGGATCATGGAGATGCGGTTGTTGCCCAGATGCAGAAGGTCCAGCCCGGTGGCCTCCAGGAAGTCGCTCCTGCGCACCAGGGCGATGTAGTTCTCCGTCAGATACATTTTCTTGGGGTTGTAGGGCTTGGGCTGCAGCTCCGCGATGCTCTCGATCTTGCGCTCCTGGCAGTTAACGTTGAGGCCCAGATCGGAGATTTGCAGGTTGCAAGTGCACGCGGTGGGACACTCCAAAGGCACCGGAGATTTGGTCTGGTAGGCAATGCTGGGGCCATAGTTGCCATAGCCCAGGTCCTTGGAGGGCTGCCGAGAGGTGGGGCGCACCCTGGGCTTGTTGGGTTGGCGAGTCCCCTTGGGGGGCTTCAAGGGGGGTTTGTAAACAGCAGAGGAAGAAGTGGCCACGGAATTCACCGATGCCGGGGTGGTATGTAAATACCCCGTGGTGCTCAAAGGCGACTGCGGCCTCATCTCATAGTCTGAAATAAGTTTCCTTGGGCAAAGTTCCTGCTTGGACACCTCATCCAAGTCCCGGCCGTGTAAGCGGAAGGGGGTCTCACAAACCACATCCCCCACCAGGGCCGAGTAGGAGATACTGTCTAACCAATCCTTCAGAGAGATCAACTCACAGGAGCAATTCCAGGGGTTTTCCTCCAGCTGTAACTCCACAACTTTATCCATATGCTGCAACAACCCCACATAGGGCAGAAGTTTCAGCCGGTTCCCCCGCAGGTCCAAGTGCGTTAAGGGCACAAAACGGAAAAGGTTGTTGGGTAAACTGGACAAGAGATTGTCATTGAGGATAAGCACCTGCAACAAATGCAGTTTCCCAAAAGCATTGGGTTCAATGACACTGATGTAATTGTAATCGACCTGTAGGTACTCCAGGCTCTCCAAGCCAAGGAAGGTATCATCACGCAGAAGTTCCAGTTTATTATTGTTCAGATGCAATCTCCTTAAACCCCGCAGCCCGTGGAAAGCCCCAGTCTCAATATCCTGGATAACATTGCTACCCAGATGCAAAATTGAAGCCCCAGTGTAATTGACAAACTCATTGGGATAGAGACGGTTCAAAAGGTTTCCAGACAACAAGAGGTGGTAGATTGGGAAACGGGGAGGGCTAATTTCAGAGAGGCTGATGATCCCCCGGTTTTCACAGCTCACAGTTAAAATGCCGTCCTTTTCCTCACAAGGACATGCATTGTCACAGATTTCCCCATAATAATCGATGGTTTCTGCACACGAAAGGACGAGAGATGTTAGAGCAAAAGCTAGAGTCTGCAGCATCCAGCTCTGCATTTTTCTGTGAAGGTCCTGTTCCAAAGTTACTGGGGGGCAGCAAGTGTGCATTTTATCTCCTGCAAGGGAGAGAGGAAAAAAGGAAACAACAGAATATGACAAAAATTTAAGGGATCAATCAGAAAGTCTCTCTCTTTCCTAATACTACTTCTCTGAAATCCAGAAGGAGGGGATATGAATGAACCTCTCCCCCCCCTCCACCATCCGTGGTACCTCGAAATTCTCCAGACTTTATTAAAATCTGACATTCATTCTGATTTAAAGGTTGATGTCATTTCCTAATGACAATAGGAACATGCTGCTCTTTACAAGATAAGGGCAGGTTAGACAAAGTCCCATTTTAGTATTCTTCCCGACTCCCCCCCCCCTTTCAAAACCAATCCATAAATATACATAAAATGGCTGTCAGTTCAGTTTCATGGTTCTAATTGAAGAGAAAGGAAGCACCATTTTACAAGGTTCCCTGCCTCACCTATACCCAGTCCCTCTGTCTTTCCTTCAGAACCTCTTCAGGTAACAGTTCACAGTGAAGGTCTCCCATTTTCACAGAAAAGCCAGGAGCCACAATACTTGAGCTATTTTAAAACCATCGCTGGAAATGCCAGAGTGGGAACCTAAAGAATACTTTCCAGAGGCAAAAAGGATGCAAGATTATGCATCAAAAGGACCCAGAAGAAGCTCTTAAATCACCTATTTTCTTCAGGAGCTTTGCGTATGGAGAAAAAGGAGAGCGCGTTCGCTTTGATGGTGGACTTCACCATCACGCTATTAAGCACATCAGCGTCCTAATTGCATGCACAGTGCCACTTAGCAGCTCTCTTCCCTGAGAGCGCCCTGCGTCCACTTCTCCTCATTGATCATGTCAGCGACGCTACTAAACCGCATCTTTAAGCCACTGAAATAGTTCTGCACGACGGATTACAAAGAACTCTGCGAAGGCATCCGCGATCCCGGAACACCTCTCAATACCTGGAGTTTAGGACGTTCCTACTGCTTACCCGGAACCAGCTAAAAGTAAACCAAGGACCAGCGCCAAAGCCTCTGTAACCTCGCGCTCCGCGTCTGTTTGCCACGGTATGCAAAACTAACCCTACTGAATTTGCAAGATTTGGAGTGAACTACCACCTCGCCAGCATCCCTATGTTTGGAGTTGCTTATTACATTTAATTGTCAATGCTTTACTCCCCCTACCCCCCCCCCCCTTTTTCCCCCCGGAGAAAGGGCACTTGGGCTGATTAAGAGGCAAAATAGCAGGGTGTAAGGGAGGGAGAACAGCAAGTGACACAAGCCAGTGCTTTAATATCCGAATTTCATCTCCCCAAGGAATCAATCTGAGCCCCTCTCCCTTTTCGTTCTGGCTTTCTTTTTGTCCCCTTAAAGGCTTCCTTCGACTTCCTACTTCGAGTCGACAGCAGCACTCATAAAGGAAAGGACATAAATGGAGCGAGTGTGTGAGTGTGTGTGAGTGCGTGTTGCGTTGGTTGGGGGAAGGGGGGTGGGAATATTTGGTAGAAATGCTGGGCTCGGGGAACCAATGCCTTTTCTCTGGTCAGCCTTGCTTCTGCCTCACCACCACCGAAGTCTGATGTCGAATCGCAACCTCACACTAAAGCCCAGACGTTTCTGAGTCACGGGTTCAAGCCTGGAGACCTTGATCTTCATCCCCGAGCCGACTCCAGCCCGCGTTATTAACAGCCCCTGCATTCGCACGCACATGTGCAAGTGTGCCTGCGAATCATTCACGTGTGGCCACCCAGACGTGTCGAGACGAATGGGAACCCACAGTGTATAAACGTCGCAAGTATCCCCGACCTCCCAACGCCAACGACAAACACCTCCCGGCTTAAAAGCGGCAAAAACACCCTCTACGAAAAGCAAAACGTTTACCCTCTACGAAAGCAAAACGTTTACCTTGAAATTTCCGTTCTCCGCTGGATCAAATCTGCACACCCATTCAACTGGGGTTGGGTCCCCTCCCCCTCCCTCCCGGTGCTTCCCCGCCCCCATTCACCTGCCGCCCCTCTGACAGCCCAACGCAAAATGTGTCCAGCCAATATTAAACTCGAGCGTTTACAACTTTAATTCAGTTCTGGATAGCCAGGGTCGAGGAGCTTCCTCTCACCCCACTCCCTTTCCCCTCCTCCTTGCCATCAAAGGAGCCCCAAAATTTGAAAAAATAAAGTTGAATGAGCCGGGGAAGGCTGACATTCTGACTGGGAAACGCACCTCCGATGTAAATTCGCGTGTACGCTGCACATTCTCAGATTCTCAGATTTTTTTTTTTTTAATGGAGGGCGGGGGCGGGGTAACTGTATTTGTTTTCCCCCAAAGAATTTAAACCCTGGATCGTCGCCCTGAACATCCCTGCATTAAGCAACGTGGGGCCGGGCGGGCTGAAGCCCAGCACCCAGGCCGGAACCGCGGTTCCGGGCACAGCTGCTCCCACAGCGGCCCAGGCAGAAGCGCCCGGAGTTCCAGGACGCGAGGCTCCCCCTCCCCCATCCCGCCCCGAAGCGGAGGAAGGGAAAGGGGCGGGGGAGGGCGGGGAGGGAAGGAAAGCCACCCGGCCACCACACTCACAGACACACACACTGGAGCCTCTTTTGCAAAGTAAACGGCCGACTTACCCCGTCTCACATCTCCCAGGCCCACTCATCACAGCCACCCTTACAAAAAAATACCTCTTTGGGGTGTGCACCGGGGTTCGGAAGCCGAGGGAGGGCGAGCGCTGCGATCCGAGCGGCTGGAGAAAAGAGGCACCCGGACGCCGCCACCCCCGGGCCGCCGCCGTGGTGGCGACCGCGGGTTCCGGGGCTCCCCAACCGCTCTTCCCCGCGCTCTCCGTGGTAGTCGGAGCCGGCAGCGGGGTGGGAGGGGGGGAGAGGGGGGCGATCGCGAGCGGCGAGCCGGGAAGGGAGGGGGAGGGGGCGGCGGAGGACCGGCGGTCGAGGCGCCTCGCATTAGGGGCCGGGAGCTGGAACCGGGCGGGGCGGGGAAGGAGCTGTTGGAGGGGGAGAAGGCGTGGAGCCCGAGGAGGGGGACGCGGAGCAGGCTGCCCGCCGGCCCAGCCAACGTGACGGTCAGCCTCGCCGAGCGCTCGCACCCGCTCACACTCATGCTCACTCGCTCCCAGCCGCGCCGCCGCGCGATCGCGGGGTCCCCGGCATCCTTCGCCGCACCCCCCAGGCGGGTACTTACAGTTGCCATCTGTATAGGGGCCAACTTTCTCCAGGCCAGCGGCAGCCGCCACCCCCTCCAGCCGCCTCCGGCTCCTCGCACCCTCCGGCCTGGGTTCGCGCGGGCCGGCCCTCCCCTCCCCCCTCGGCTCTCCTCGCCGTCTTCACCACATTCCCCCCTGGTCAGTGGCGCACGCCCGGGGACGAGCCAGAGGGAGCGGGACGCAGGGGTGTGCATACATCGCCCGCCTTCTTCTTGCAGCGCACACTGTACATGGTAGTGAGGGGGCGAGCGAAGGTGGCACCGGCCCCTCGGCTGCTCCCACGGCGGCTGCGGCTCCTGCGCCGTCCTCCGCACCCCCCCACCCGCGCAGCGGAGACCACCGCACTGGGATCCCGCCGCCGCCGTCCCCTTGCCAAGCCCGCCGCCGCGGCCCCTAATTAGTACATGTAAGGCTCCCGCATCCTCTTGGCTGTTTCATCGCTCCCGGTGTTTGCAGGGGCTTTTCCTCTATTCCTTCTCTTGATGCGGCGCACGAACGTCATTATTTGGGATTCTCTATCTCCGACATCCTTGGGGGTCCGCGGGGAGGTGGGGGGCAGGAACGGCGTTGTTCTAAGCCTGTGGCGTGTCCCGGCAGCCCGGCGGCTCAAAAAAACTCAGAGAAAGTCGCGTCTTCCCTCCCCGGCGGTGAGGAGGTGGCTACGCGGTAAGCAGTGCAGGGGTCTCTGAGACATCTGCTCCGGCGCGGGCGCAGGGCCCCATGCAGTGCACTTGTTTATTGTCGCGCCACCGGTGCGAGCCAAGCTGCAGCAGACATGATGGGCCCGGGGCGAAGCGGGCGCTCCGTGGCCGATAGATGGCAGCCGAGAGCGAAGGCGTCCCTGGGCCCCGGCGGCGCAACCGGAGCGCCCCCCACCTTGGATGTCACATTCGTGGGAGACAGAGGACTCTTGGACCATGTGCGTAACTCTAGCGTGGGACTGTGCAATCCTCGGATTGAAAAAGGGAAGGGTGGAAATAACCCCGACAGTGTCAGGCTTGTTGGTGGTCAGGGACAGATGATTCCAGCCCTGGGCTGATCGTCTGCCTTCCACCTCCCATTTAGACTAACACAGCCCGTGCTGCTGTCTCTTGTACTTACTGTAAAGGACCCTGGAAGAGGGAGTGGTTCATCCTAGCTGCAAACAAGGGCGCTTTTTTTTTTCTTAAGAATTACGTTTTATAAGTATGTTTGGGCTATACAAGGGAATATGAACGACTTTCAGAGAGATTGTGAACGTATTTGGTGTGTACTAGAAAGCTGGAAATCCCTAAATAAATGCAGTAACGGTAGAAAGCAAGTTTCTTGAAGAGTCACCTGCTAAACTCTACTAGCGTCATCTCTACAGTAAGTATTCCTGGCTCTTTCCATGAAACCAGACACCTCCCTCCCCCCAAAAAGGGTCTTTACATTCGTAAGGCATTATTTCCAGTGTTTGTAATATTTCAGCTGCAGTCCATCCCAGGAATAGAAAAAAAGTTGATTGTTATAAGTGGCCCAATGCAGGCTGAGTGCACATGTGCCTGTTCCTTTGATAACTGGGTGGTTTTACCACTTAAATGTATTTTATCCGTTTAATTTTGGAATTAATTATATAGTATCTTTTGGAGTCGTCTTAAACATAATTGATATTGTGTCTTTCTTGGTAATATTTGGGGTAACATTGTGGTTATAATATCGTGATTAAATACAAAATTAATATAAATTCTGATATATATGTATATACATATAGCCACTAACATATCTTCCCACATCTATGTTGAGTTAGAAAGAGTTTTCTAGAGGTGGTGAATTTTGCAGTCTCCTGAGGTTTTGCAACATTTCTTGAAATTTCTCCTGACTCTATTCTGCAAATATTTTTTTTAGTAAGGCCATTCATACTTGGCTTGGAAACAATTCTGTTTATTTTGCTTAAATTTGGGGTAAGTGTAAGTGAGGAAGAAAAGCAATCGGTAATGTCATATAATTAAAAAGAAAATATTATAATAGAACTTCCTGTTAAATTTAGAAACATTTGGCCTAGGAATGATAGCCACTTGCTACAGGTACATTATATAAACAGGTAACTTAAACTTCACCCAAAAAAGGCTTGTTGCTGTATTTTTTATTTAGTCATTATCTTCTAACATTTTAGAACATTTATTTTTTAATAAATGCTTTTATATTTTCAAAATGAAAGATTTAAAGTGTCATAATTTTCAAATTACATATTAATTACAGTTAGAAACTTTTGGAATATAAATGTTCAGTTCTATCACAGACACATTTTTTTCAATGTTGATAACCTCTGTAGAAGTTCTCAAAGGGTATAAAATAGCTTATCTAATTATTGGACTACTCAAAATAACTGAAACATAGTTATTTTAGTTCATTCTTCTATTACTTTCTAAATCTTCACAATTGGATTTAATAACAAATTTTAGTTTAATTTTTGTTTTTGTCTTATTTTTACTTATTATCCAATTAAAATACATTTTGTTGAGCTAAGAAGCACTAAACATGTTTGCAATTAACATACGTAATAATTTTGTTAGAAACACCGACACTAAAAATATTCCAGTTTACCTCTTGTGGCTCAAATAAATCAATGACAACTTTCTGCCATTAACTCAATATTAAGGATGGCCTGAGAAATCGCCATTAGTTTACCACTAGGTGTCTCTATAAGCTACTCTGCAGGAAAGTGAATTTTGAGAAAATACTGAGACATGAAGAGATAAGAACAGAAGAATGGGGAAGGAAAACATCATAGAAATAAGGAAGAGCCTCATTTATTAGTGTGTAGATTCCTATTTGCTTTGAGTGTTGATTATTGCCTAGAAAAGAAATAAATGAATCATGTAACTGATCAAATTTGAGCAAGGTTTTTATCTACACGAACAAACATATTCACATTTTAGTCTATATTCAACAATATACAGTCATATGATATGTATACATGCTACCACACAACACTCAAACGCACACATATGATTACATAAACACACTTAGGAACTAGAAAATTAAATGTCTGATCAAATACATCTCTCCAGATTTAAGGTCATTGACACTAAATTAAACATTATTTGATTGAGATGGATGTGAAAAGCTGAGAATCTTTGAACATTTATGAATATATTTATGCATATCATAATTAGCTCATGATCTAGTGTCATTATAAATACATTTCATATGTGGTAATATATTTGTCAATAATTAGTGCAAATTATGGACATAATTTGATACCTGCATATTAAAATTTAAATTCAAACCACGATTAGCATATTTGTCACTTGAAACTGACCATACATTTTTGTGAATTCATATTTATTATTACCTGGAATTATTGTTTCAGTGCCTTACGGACTCTGGAGGAATTCTTATGTTAAAAGCATTTCTTAAAATATCTCATCATATTACATTTGTGTATCACTGTGTGGGTTTTTCAGAATAGTAAAATGCTTAGTCAGGAATTATAGTCCCTCATGCAACAGTCTAACAGAGATTATAAACAAGGAAATTCTTTGGTAATAATTATGAGATTTTATGAGTACAAATCAACATCATTGAGATCTAAAGCCAGTAGACCTTGTATTTTGTTGTTGTTGTCAGCCTGACTGGTGAGTTAGGATTACAGAATTCTAATGCTAGATTCCAGACTCTTCCCAAATTAGCTTGAATAGATTACTTGTGTTATGGTAATGGCTGAGAAGACTATACTATCTTATTTAATAAATGAAAATTTTTTCAGATTTAAGTTATATTTTTAATGTCTTTGAAATTGAAATTACATATACCACATATCCCTGAAAGGAGAAAAGTTTCTCCTGGAGGTGAAAACATGAGTCATCATTTATGATTGTTTCTCTATGCAATTGCTAAACTAAATAACTGTATAGCATATGTTTTTGATTAGTTTGATACTTTTAGAATTACAGCAGTAAAATATATGATGCAGTGATATTTGTCAAATCCGAAGTGGCCGGCTAAACTAATTTTACCAAGATTATTTATTCACTTATAAGCTTAGGTATTTACAGTCTTAGGAATATGCTCTCAGAGGCATAAAAGAAAGAGGTGCAAAAAATAGACAATTTTCTTCCTGTCTCATATAGTTCCTTGTAAATACCCTCTGATTTTTTTTTTTTTTTTTGCCAGAATTAGGTATTAAAACATACTCTTTGGAGGACCACTTGTAAATATCTACCAAAATTTAAAATGGATATATCTTTTGAACAATCATGTTTTCAGAAAGTAGCCTACAGGTGTACGGAAGTTAAGTACACAAAATGATATATAAGAAGATATTCCTTGTAACAGATGTTTGCATTTGTAAATGACTAAGAATGGCCTACATGTCTGACTAAATGAAAAGTGGTACACATCAATCTATACCTTGGAAGACCTTGCTTCCTGTAATAACAGTGTATATAGGAATACAGTTCTGTCATTATTAATAGTATATATAGCATCATCTATGTACCTTGTCGAAACTGAGAGAGAGAGAGAGAGAGACAGAGGGGGAGGGAGAAAAGAGAAGTTTTCTGGAAAGATACACAAATCCAGCAATAGCGATTGCCTCTTGGAATACTGGGAAATCTTGAGTAGAATGGAAATTTATTTTTCACCATATATATATATTTTTAACTATCAGAACATTTCAATTTACATTCACATTCCCAATAAGAAATTAAAAAGAAAAAATATGTACTTCAGAAATAAGAATAATATTTGGAAGAATGATATGAGAAGTGATGAAGAGTTGAAGATGATTTTACCAAATTAATTTCTGTCCTATAGTACTCGAAACTATTTTATTTTTTATGACACATTGCTATCAATGGAGGCACTGATTATCTTTCTAAAAATATGAGTGTAAATTAATTGGTTAAAATGGTTTCTCTTCATAGCTCTTATAAGTGACATTCAATTCTAGCTGGCAATATTAATTAATAGAATTGTAATTAATAGAAGCTAGCTTCTGTTATCTTCACTATACAGAACCATGCTGTGTACTGGCAACATTAGCTTTATTTGATACTCTGATGGGTGAAGGGAAATATCAAAATGGTTCTTTAGAGAAGATAAGTAATTATACTAGAAATTGTCAGCAGCAGATCTTCACTGATGTCTACAGAAAGATGAGTGTGTAATTGTGACATATTTTAAAGATACAAACTAATATCGTGCCTGTTAGAACAAAGCCTGCTGCCTTCTGGCTTATATTCACTCACTGAAATATGCACATTCCTGTGGAAAAGAAGCAGTTTCATTACAGAGCCAGATAAGCTTTTCTGTGTATCTTCCTCCTGCAGCTATGATCTGTCTCTTGGAATTCATGAGTTCTTGGTTCTCAAATATCTCTAGTCATTTCTAGGAAACAAGTCCAAACAAGCATTATGTTATGCCTAGATTTTCTGTATCCTTTCTGGTTTTTCTGAGAAAAACAATTAATCATCCTAACACATAGTTTCCTCACAATACTTTAAGATGGGTCATGGCTTGCATGAAAATATCTAAATTAACCTTACATTATTCAACTTTTATCAACTGGAATCCTTCATTCAACAGGAGACTCCCATAATCCTTTTATCCCTTCAAAATAAATCTGCTTTTCTCCCAACTCCAAAACTTTGGTTTGTGTTGCCCTTTCAACTAACTGGCTTTTCACTTCCTCTACCATTCTTTTATCTATTGTTCTAGAGAATTCACTGTAGATACTTTCTTCATCAAAAAAAACAAAACAAAACAAAACAAAACAAACAACTTCCATGATAGCAGAACCTACCTCATAGGGTTAAGGTGAAATTGCAGGCACTTAGTAAACGCTATATAAATTTTAGCGGCTGTTGCTGGCTGGTTTTGAAGGGTTTTTTCCTAAGAAAGATCTATGAAACTTCTGTTTTCCCTTCTCTGCTTTAGTCCCTGTACAGTGTGATCTTAAAGTGAAATCTTAACGGTCCTGTTGTTGTCAGTCACGTTTTAGCACACAAAGTTTATATCTTTATGTTTGGATGATATCATACACAACCCAAAGTGATATAATTTCAACAGTGGTATCAGGCAAAGGCTTAACTAGAAAATCAAGGGGTTTTTTTTGTTTGTTTGTTTGTTTTTTAATGACAGCATTTTATTATAGCACTTTTTCTGATTTTGCTAAGACAATGAAGACTTTTCAATACTAAATGTGAATTTTTATAAATTAAAATATTATAATAGGTCTTAAAAAAAAAGAAACAAAAAAACTTCCCTGTCCCCTCTAACCAACATTAAAGATTTGATTATCTGAACATTCTCTTGCATTATCTAGCACTTGCTGTAGCATAGTGTTCAAGTAACTGCTTAAAGTTTTCTCCTTTTCTGAACTAGATTATCATGCCTTATTGAGAACAGCATTTTATTGTTTGTTACCCCTTTAACAGTGAGAAAAATGAGCTCCAAAAAATTCTTTGTATACACAAGAAATACCCATTTACAAGTTTATTTATTCAACACATTTTTTTAGTACCTATATTGTGTTAAACACTATTATGTTTGATATAAAACAATTAGTTGATTCATATCAGGATGGTTGGGTGATTTCAGAGATATTTTGACTTTCTGATAAACCACCTGCATTCTCTAGTCAAAATAAGTGGTATAAAATAAATAAAAATACTATTGCATAAATTGTATGCTTGAATAGTATTTCTTGTAGCATATATTTGTCAAGCCTCTGCAAGAGTACTCTCCAATAGAACTTTCTGTGATGATGGAAGTAATCTATACCTGTTTGTCTACTATGATAGCCATTGACCACATATTACTACGGAGTAATTGAAATGTGACTGGTAAATACAGGAAATACAATTTTAATCTTTAAAAGTTTAATTTATTTAAATTTAAATAGCCACATGTGGCGAATGGCTACCATATTGAACAGTGCAGTTTTGGAATACAAATCCCTGGAAGACTGAAACTGTGTTTCTTGTGCAGTTTCTGGGATACCTTGGAAATTCACTCAATATGAACAGCTGCACTCATAACTAATGATGGTGATTATGACACCCTCAATAAATAAGGACCGTTATGATTCATATTTGGCAAGAGGCCTGATTTGCATTCTGTTGAGGGTCTCTATTCAATTCTGTTAAATTGCATTGAGTTGAGGGCCTCTACCGTTCTTTTAAAGATTTCAAGGCATTTTACAGGCATTTCAAAATTCCTTATTACATCCTCATTACACCCTTATAAAGAAGGAAAGGTAGATTATTTTGTATCGATAGAATTTTATTACAAGATCAGTGCCTTTTTATGCATGATGAAGTACTCTCTAAAGTGCTTTTCTCCAGATCACACAGTGGGATGTTAGTAGAACTGGAAAAGAAAGTCCTAAATAGGTATTTTGCTTCAGGAGTTTTCTAAAAGAGACTTTTTATGCAGAGAAGGCAGTCAGTAAAAAAACTGCACTTGAACCCTTGCATTCCATCTATTTGAATGCAAAAGCTCTATTTGGAAGTTTAGTGGTGTTTTGCACAATTAATGTAGGCAGAGTTTGGACAGCAAATTGTAATTAATGAATTTATTGAATTCAAATAGGGCCTCTAATTTCCATGAAGATCTGAATAAATCTCAGTTTAAATAAAATCATACTTATATATTTGAAACAAAGATGTAATAGCTTGGTAACCAGTTCCAAGTATAACAAATTATTGTAATTTTTGAGATTGTTTTGTTTTTAATCAATCTATCTGAAATATTGGTAATAAAATTAACCTATATTTCCACTGTGGGAAGAATCAGTATAGCTTCAAAAGCAGCATTAATTGTTTCAGAGCTTAAGTCCAAAGTAAGTAGGAAGCCACCTGATCCAGAGCAGTAGAGTGGCTCTCAGAGATCTCAACCCCATTCTTGACTCTGGCTTTGCATCAGTTGTGCACGTGCATTTATGATGACACCTCTCTGGGTAGATCACAGGTTTTATATATAAAGAATTCACTGTTCTTTCTCTTCAGTGGACCATAAGACTACCACACTGGTTAATCAAATGTTAAGTATTAAAATGTAATCTCCTTAGAAGAAAAATAACATATAATTATTACTCTTAAATTGTAGATTATAAATTATTCACTTTCTCCTAAAACGTAAAGTTATCGTCATATAAATAAATATTGGCAATCCAACGCCCACTTGTGCATGGTGTACCTTCTGTGAAAAACAGAAGCAGCTCAGTTTTTGTTTAATCTAATGTGATGCATTTTTTATCCCATGATCAAAGATGTTCCATCAATGTAGTGAAGCTTTTATAGTGACACTAGATTCATAGTTATTGTCATATGACATATTTCAATGTTTGCTGCAATTTTAATTGATTGTTACATATCCCAATGAACAAAAAACTAATCTGGATTTGAATCACCAGTATAAGATGCACAGTTTTTTGTACAATCAATCTGCATCCTTAATTGCTATATTATATAAGTAGTGACTGCCATGCAGGCAGACTTTGATCAATGACTACACTGCCACTTACCCATTTGAAGATACTCATGAATTTATTTCTAGGTACTTTTAAATTTAAAAGTATTTCATTATAGTATTGATATGGTAGCATTTAGAAGTATTATAGTATATAGAGAAAGGGAGGCCTAAATTGATTTGTCGCAAAAAATAGGAATCTATTTGACTATATTTTTCAATCTGTAATGTGATTTACCAACCACAGTTAACATAAGCATCATCAGGTAATTTATACTTCATTTATAATCCAAAATCAAAGGTAAATAAAATGTATACATACGTACAACATACATATACTCATTTACTACTTGGTAGCTATTTTATGTAGATTGTCTCATTCTTCCATGTAATTATTACAGCAACTTTATGAGGTGTTTTTCTTTACAGATGAGAAAACTGAGTTTCAAGGTAGTTGATGATATTCCGTAATTCATACAGACAGTACATAGCAGCTCCAGACTATGAGAGAATTTCAAGGACTCTCAGTATCCATTTTTTCAACTTAACTATGCCAATTCAAATGCACACTTTTGAACTTTTATTTCAGTTTAAAGAAAAAGTGAAAATAATGTATATCAATACTTAATGATCAGCTTCAATTAAGACACTTTCTAAGTGATTCATCATTTCTATAATGTCAAATGTATTCTAAATCAACAATAAGAATACATTCCAAATTATTAATACATAATACTACTCTTTAAAATAACACCATAATAAAATATATCTTAAACTGGTCATGAAATATATTTATAAATAAACCATCTTTATATTGATCTACCTTAAGAATATCAAAGACATTATTAACTACCAGAAGTTATTATCACAGTAACCCAAATACATAAGGTTCTTAAAACAATACTTTTTGAATATTTATAGTATAATTTTTCCTAAAGTAAAAAAGTCTCAAATAATAGTTTTCCCCTATTTTTGAATTTTTGACTAATTATTATTTTACATTTAATAAAGGAGTCAGAGCATGCATTATATACCTCCTAAGAAAAATCAATAATAAAATACTAAAATGATTCCTTTGAGGAGGATTCATACCAACAATTTCATGCATAAGTTTAGAGATATAACCCCATAGTCCTTTGTGACATGAATTTGTTATAAAAATAATTGAAAATTGAAAATTGGCATGACACATATTTTCTAAATTTTTTCAAATTAATACATACAATGAGATACCCATGATTTAATTAATTTTCTTAATAAGTGATAAATCACTTTAGTTCATGAAAATATTAATCACAAAAAACCAACATCCACTTACAAATAGCTTTAAATAAAATAATAAATATTTTATCATTTTTAAACATCTGACCTTAATCTTATCAATCATCTTTATCAAATAGCCCAATTTAATTTTCAATAGAACATGCAAACCTCCATAAAACTCAAAGAAAATATTTGAGTGTTTGTGTATGTCAGCATTTCCTCAATGTCAGTAAAATTATAATGGGATGATTTGCCATAATAATGAATCTCCAAATATTGAACATTTATAAATATTAGAATCATCATTGGCTATCACTTCATCTACTTATAACCATGCTGAAATACATAAGTGTGTAAAAACAATAAAAGTATCTGTCCACTTTAGCAATTGATGACGTTTCTGACCACCTTCTCCTAATATGCACTCAGAGAGCCTGCAGTAGTGCTCGAGAATGCATCTTGGAGTTCTTCCAGAAACTCTGAGTCAAAGAGCAATGTCTGCATTCACAAAGAAGCATTCACAGCTGTCAGAAGTTAAATGTCCATGAGACTCATGGTACAGCTGCAGTCCTTCCAGTACACTGACAATATCTGTGGAAACCAGAATTTGATAACTAGTTTTCTCCATGGAAAAAAAGGTCACAGAAGAATGATGAACATTTGCCTCACCAATAATAAATAATTATGCATTCACAGCATATGAAGCATCATTGTCCTACATTACTTAGCCTGCAGTGCTTTTGCAGCTAATTTTCACTAGAAAGTACTCTTACTGCAATAAACTGTCAATGAACTTCTTGTAGGCAAACACCTGCAGACACCTGCTAGCAGTGGATGCATAAGATTCAGGATCGTAGAAATTGCAGCATAAACCAGAATCTGCGAAGCAGTCCTGGGGAGAAATGAGTGTGTGAGAGCATGCATGAGTGAAGAAATGCACACATGAACAGGTATTTTGTGTTTCTGTTTATACTTGATAAAATCAATAGAATGAATTTTTTCCCCCAATGTGTAATATAGTTGAGTAGAGTAATAGAAAAGCAAGCTATATTTGCAAATACGATTTTCAGTCTGGGATAATCTACCCCAATTTATTATCAGGTGTTTTTAGGACAAATGATTACTTTGCTGAAAATGTTTAGCCATATATTCTCTATGTCCATATAGAGATAATGGTCACTGAGACTTTGAATTACTTAAAAAATATACTTTTTGAAAATATCTTAAAATTCTAGGTGAGATTATAAATATCTGTTTCTGTAATAGTTTAGGTGAGGTCGAAATGGAGGTAAGTGGATTAGCTTACCTTTGGGTAACTGTTCAATTATATGGTTGAATGGAAAAACCCATTTGAAAATGTATTGGTTTTTAATTGTTGAGTCACTTAGCCGGTCAATAGTCCCTAAATACTGTAAAGATCTGATTCCTAAAACCTAATGAATTATTGAAGATTTACTTCAAGAGAAATTTTTTTATGTGATCTAAAAGTTAAAAACTATATAAGCTTTTTAAAATATCAGTTTTTGATCATGTTTTTGGAGTTGTGGGTATGAGAAATAATGAAGAAAAGTGGAAAGCTAGTCGCATTTAATTTTTAAATTGGCGGGACCCTTAGAGATCATGGAGTACTACACCCTAATTTAAAGGACCCAGATAATGTAAATGTTTCAACCAAAGTGGACCTCCATTTATTGGAGAATTAGGTAGCTCTCCCAATTTTCTGACCCCTTAGTCAGTGTACCTTAGACTGAACAAAAATGTATAGCTTAGTAAACTTGATAATTAATTTATTCTGAAAAATACAAAAAAAAAAAAAAACCAAAAACACTAACAACCACAGATTCCATGCTACTTTGGCAGGGTTCCAAGTCATTTGCATAAAACCTTCATATACTGAATGGATTATCACAAGAAAGTCAGCTTGGCAAACATCATTCTCAATGGTGAAAAACTGAAAGCATTTCCTCTAAGATCAGGAAGAAGACAAGGATGCCCTCTCTCGCCACTATTATTCAACATAGTTTTGGAAGTCTTAGCCATGGCAATAAGAGAAGAAAAAGAAATAAAAGGAATACAAATTGGAAAAGAAGAAGTAAAACTGTCATTGTTTGCAGATGACATGATACTATACATAGAGAATCCTAAAGATGCTACCAGAAAACTACTAGAGCTAATCAATGAATTTGGTAAAGTTGCAGGATACAAAATTAATGCACAGAAATCTCCTGCATTCCTATACACTAACAACGAAAGATCAGAAAGAGAAATTAAGGAAAGAACCCCATTCACCAATGCAAAAAAAAAGAATAAAATACCTAGGAATAAACCTACCTAGGGAGACAAAAGACCTGTACTCAGAAAACTATAAGGCACTGATGAAAGAAATCAAAGATGACACAAACGGATGGAGAGATATACAATGTTCTTGGATTGGAAGAATCAGTATTGTGAAAATGACTATACTACCCAAAGCAATCTACAGATTCAGTGCAATCCTTGTCAAATTACCAATGGCATTTTGCACAGAACTAGAACAAAAAGTCTTAATTTGTATGGAGACACAGAAGACCCCGAATAACCAAAGCAGTCTTGAGGGAAAAAAACAGAGCTGGAGGAATCAGACTCCCTGAATTCAGACTATACTACAAAGCTACAGTAATCAAGACAATATGGTACTGGCACAAAAACAGAAATATAGATCAATGGAACAGGATAGAATGCCCAGAGATAAACCCACACACCTATGGTCAACTAATCTATGACAAAGGAGGCAAAGATATACAATGGAGAAAAGACAGTCTCTTCAATAAGTGGTGTTGGGAAAACTGGACAGTTACATGTAAAAGAATGAAATTAGAACACTCCCTAGTACTGTACACAAAAATAAACTCAAAATGGATTAGAGAGATACATGTAAGACTGGACACTGTAAAACTCTTAGAGGAAAACATAGGGAGAAAACTCTGACATAAATCACAGCAAGATCTTTTTTGATCCACCTCCTAGAGTAATGGAAATAAAAACAAAAATAAACAAATGGGACCTAATGAAACTTAAAAGCTTTTGCACAGCAAACTACAAACAAGACGAAAAGACAACCCTCAGAATGGGAGAAAATATTTGCAAACAAATCAATGGGCAAAGGATTAATCTCCAAAATACATAAACAGCTCATGAAGCTCAATATTAAAAAAACAAACAACCCAATCCAAAAATGGGCAGAAGACCTAAATAGACATTTCTCCAAAGAAGATATACAGATGGCCAAGAAGCATATGAAAAGCTGCTCAACATCACTAATTATTAGAGAAATGCAAATCAAAACTACAATGAGGTATCACCTCACACCAGTTAGAATGGGCATCATCAGAAAATTTACAAACAACAAATGCTGGAGAGGGTGTGGAGAATAGGGAACCCTCTTGCACTGTTAGTGGGAATGTAAATTGATACAGCCACTATGGAGAACAGTATGGAGGTTCCTTAAAAAACTAAAAGTAGCATTACCATATGACCCAGCAATCCCACTACTGGGCATATACCCAGAGAAAACCATAAATCAAAAAGACACATGCACCCCAATGTTCATGGCAGCATTATTTACAATAGCCATGTCATGGAAGCAACCTAAATGCCCATCGACAGACAAATGGATAAAGAAGAAGTGGTACATATATACAATGGAATATTACTCAGCCATGAAAAGGAACAAAATTGGGTCATTTGTACAGACGTGGATGGATCTAGAGACTGTCATACGGAGTGAAGTAAGTCAGAAAGAGAAAAACAAATATTGTATATTAACTCATATATATGGAACCTAGAAAAATGGTACAGATGAAGTGGTTTGCAAGGCATAAATAGAGACACAGATGTAGAGAACTAGCATATGGACACCAAGGGGGGAAAGTGGTGGTGGTGGGATGAATTGGGAGATTGGGATTGACATGTATACACTAATATGTATAAAATAGATAACTAATAAGAACCTGCTGTATAAAAAATAAATAAAATAAAATTCCAAAATTCAAAAAAAAGTCAGCTTGGTTTATTGAAAAACTTCATTATTCAAGTGAGCAATAGGTAACCTATTAAGGTGTGGTCTTACCATGTGTTCACTGAAAGAAAAAAAATTAAGCCAATAGTTTGGTTAACTTTCTGGGAATAAATAAAATTGGCCTGTGATTAAAGTGTCTTATAATTATGGTTACATACATATTAAGTTATGCATGTTAGATCATGCTTAGAACACCTTCATTCCTGTTAGGGGGCTCATATCTGTACATATCTGATATCAACTAATGCACTATAAATACATTATATCTTGGATTCTTATTTGTGGGTGTGTTGAATTTGATAACATTTTAACAGAATTAAAATACAGAATGTTCCTCCACTTGGAGTTCGGGATACATAATTTTCTTTTTTTAAATTAATTTATTAGTATTGGCTGTGTTAGGTCTTCGTTGCTGCATGTGGGCTTTCTCTAGTTGTGGCGAGCAGGGGCTACTCTTCGTTGCGGTGCACGGGGTTCTCATTGTGATGACTTCTCTTGTTGCGGAGCATGGGCTCTAGGCGCGTGGGCTTCAGTAGTTGTGGCTCGCGGGCTCTAGAGTGCAGGCTCAGTAGTTGTGGTGCATAGGCTTAGTTGCTCCGTGGCATGTGGGGTCTTCCTGGACCAGGGCTTGAACCCGTGTCCCGTGCATTGGCAGGTGGATTCTTAACCACTGCACCACCAAGGAAGCCCCAGGATACATAATTTATATAAGAAGATTGAGCGAAAATCTGATGTGTATAACTTTTTTTCTTTCAAAACATTGTTAGGAAAAAAACAGGCTTAAAATAAGGCACATTTTTATTGCATTTGTAATCCAATAATTCTTTATTAAAACATATGCATTTAGTGTTTTTATACACAAAAGTATTGGTCCTTTTTGATTGCATTGTTGCTTTCTACTGAGTGTGATGGACTTTTTCACAGATAGTGCAGGGATTAAAAACAGGTATTTGGATAAACATTCCCTAGGTTCCCATTCCCATCTCTGCCTTTTAGTGATTTCTTAAAATATTGGTTAATTTATTTAAATCAGTGCCTCTGTTTCCTCATCTATAGGATGTGTATAATGACAATACCTACATTTGTTGTGAGGATTAAATGAGATTACTCATAAACTTCTTAGCATACTTCCCAGCACATTGTAAGCACTAAATGAGTGTTAACTATTATTATTGTTTGTTGTTATATTATTAGTTATTACAGGCACCAACATAGTTTTAATCTACACTATAATGCCAAGAATTAGAGAAGACTACATAGGATTGCAGCAGAGGTTTTTTCCCCCCAGAATAGACATTGTTCAAGACAAGTTGCCTTCATCATCAGCTGATCCTGATTAGTTATGGATTTATAGCACCGAGGGTCTGCCATTGATGAAGTGGGTTGCTGGCTTACAGATTTCACCAGTTATTTCGGCTACTGGAATAAGAAAATGCCAGACAGCACTTTCTAGTAATGAATTTTATAAAACTCATGCACGTACATTGTTCCAAAAGATCTGGAGGACAGAATAGAGGAGAAACCATAGTTTTGTGTCTTTACAACAGCATAAATAATGAAATATTGTAGTGAAACTGTATGGGAAATTAAGTCAGGTTTGAATGTGAAATATTTTGATACACTAAAGAAATTATAAAGCAGCTCTTAAAACTATCTTCATGATGAAAATATAATTTGGGTATATTTAAAATAAGTCTGTAGTTAACAGTTAATATTTAGATATTAAAGTGAAGTTTACTTTTATAGAAAAATACAGGACAGTCAATTTAAATGATGAGATATTAAACTCTAGTGTAAATTACTTAGTTTATCATGCATATAGAACATTATGTATGCATACTACTAATTCAAATTATTGCTCTGCTGTATTATCTATTAATTTTTGTCAGTATGTATGTACTTATAAATTAGAAATGTTATGGTTTTATTGCTACTTTAAAGAATATATATGTATATATTTGCTTGTATATTGTGAATTTATACTATTTTAAGCATCCTTTCATACTAAGTTTGAATTCTGTTATTTAAAATTTTTCTTGTAAATGCCCCTATTATTGTTGTTGTATTGTTGTTAAAGTGCAATTTTGAAGCCCAAGATTATGACCTTGAAAGTCACATGTAAGAAAAAACTTGTTCCTCTTGAAGAAAATATTTTGACCACGGATATTTTGTTCAAGTCCATAAAGATTAATTTTGGTGCATTTGACTTACAGATACTACTTTTCACATGACAGAAAGCTATATAATAACTTTGGTCTCATATTTGTGGAGATGGACGGCCTAGTTTATACGCATGAGCACGTGTGCACACACACACACACGCATACTAACAGGGAGTGAAAATGATAAATGTACACACTATACATGGAGTATCCAACTTTCAAATATCAGAGCATAATAAAGTGCACTCACCATAAATGCCATCCTGAAAACAATTTTTTTTGCTGCCGATTTCAAAAGACATTTACCATATGTATGCAAATAAACTCTTTATTTGTTCTCACTAATCTATAATTTCCTTGATGATAGGTAGCAACTAGGTTATACTATGATTTATATCTCCCAGCACCTGGGCTACTTGTTGACTGATGTTCACATGAAGATTATGATCTGCTACATCTGCCCTTCATTTCAAATAACATTTATTATTATATCAAAATGTTAGTTAATAGACATTTTTTGCTGGGAGAAAATCCAGTGATTCGGATTTTACTGCATTTTGGGAGTTTAGATGTTTATAAAATATTTTATGTTGCTTTGATTATATATACCAAGGTTCTGTGTTGAGGCAATATTCAGAGGGCATCTTTGGCACAGTCCCTAAACCTGTTTTATATATTGCTTGCTATTTTCTAAAACCTGAGTGGATGGATTTGTGTATTTGTTTGCTGTTTATATTTTTATTCTCTACACCCACAGCCATATTCTTGCAAATGCAGAATAACCCAAGGCTCAGACATTGAGCGTACTGGGGCCACGGTAGCTGGACTCCTCCAATCATCCAGAGGGCTCCGGCGGGAAAAACCCTTCAGAAATATATAGCCATGTAAATCCTGATTGTTTGAGGAGGCAAGTTGTAGCTGACCGTTAAAGCTGCTCTGTGCTAGCTTAAAAGACTGTGGAGAAATGTCTATTTAGGCCTCCTGCACATTTTTGGATTGGGCTGTTTGTTTTTTTGATATTGAGCTGCATGAGCTGCCTGTATATTTTGGAGATTAATCCTTTGTCAGTTGCTTCTTTTGAAAATATTTTCTCCCATTCTGAGGGTTTTCATCTTGGGTCTCTGAGGGTCTTTTCATCTTGTTTATGGTTTCCTTTGCTATGCAAAAGCTTCTACGTTTCATTCTCCAAAGAAGATATACAGACTGCCAACAAACAAATGAAAGGATGCCCAACATCATTAATCATTAGAGAAATGCAAATCAAAACTACAATGAGGTATCACCTCACACCAGTCAGAATGGCCATCATCAAAAAATCTACAAACAATAAATGCTGGAGAGGGTGTGGAGAAAAGGGAACCCTCTTGCCCTGGTGGTGGGAATTTAAATTGATACAACCACTATGGACAACAGTAGGGAGGTTCCTTAAAAAACTAAAAATAGAACTACCATATGACTCAGCAATCCCACTACTGGGCATATACCCTGAGAAAACCATAAGTCAAAAAGAGTCATGTACCACAATGCTCATTGCAGCTCTATTTACAATAGCCAGGACATGGAAGCAACCTAAGTGTCCATCGACAGATGAACAGATAAAGAAGATGTGGCACATATATACAATGGAATATTACTCAGCCATAAAAAGAAATGATATTGAGTTATTTGTGAGGTGGATGGACCAAGAGACTGTCATACAGAGTGAAGTAAGTCAGAAAGGGAAAAACAAATATATACAGAATCTAAAAAAAAAAAAAAATAGTTCTGAAGAACCTAGGGGCAGGACAGGAATAAAGACACAGACGTACAGAATGGGCTTGAGGACACAGGGAAGGGGAAGGGGAAGCTGGGATGAAGTGAGAGAGTGGCGTGGACATATATACACTACCCAATGTAGAATAGATAACTAGTGGGAAGCAGCCGCATAGCACAGGGAGATCAGCTCTGTGCTTTGTGTCCACCTAGAGGGGTGGGGTAGGGAGGGTGGGAGGGAGACGCAAGAGGGAGGAGATATGGAGATGTATGTATATGTATAGCTGATTCACTTTGTTATACAGCAGAAACTAACACACCATTGTAAAGCAATTATACTCCAATAAAGATGTTAAAAAAAAAAAAAAGACTGTGGAAACCTTCTGGCAGTTGTTAGAGCAATTACTTCTAGCCTTCCTTGTCTGCTAAGAGCAATAGGTGATTCTAAAATGTTCTGCCCTCTGGAGTTCCTGAATTTGCAGTGTGAAGTGTTAGGAAAGTCTGATAAATGTTTTCATGAAATAAAACACTCTGAAATGGACTTTGGTTTCTTTGCTTGTTTGTTTGTTTTAAAACTCTTCTGATTGTGCGATACAAAATAAGAGCTGGGTGTCTGCCAACACATGCAAACTATATTAAGAAATTTACACTTTAATTTTTTTTTTAAGCATCTTTATTGGAGTATAATTGCTTTACAATGGTGTGTTAGTTTCTGCTTTATAACAAAGTGAATCAGTTATACATATACATATGTTCCCATATCTCTTCCCTCTTGCGTCTCCCTCCCTCCCACCCTCCCTATCCCACCCCTCTAGGTCGTCACAAAGCACGAGCTGATCTCCCTGTGCTATGCGGCTGCTTCCCACTAGCTATCGGTTTTACATTTGGTAGTGTATATATGTCCATGCCACTCTCTCACCCTGTCACATCTTACCCCTCCCGCTCCCCATATCCTCAAGAGGAAGCATAGTCAGTAGACAGATGTATTATTAATATTTTAAAACAGTCAATTGAGCTGGTATTAGCAACAGATAAGGCAATTTAACAGCAAAAATGGTTATACAAGAAGTAAATTTAGGTAAATTCAAGAAATGCTCAAAATTAGTTGCTTTAAGGATGATAAATATTTAATCGCTCTAACCTGATTTTCCTAAAGTGCTGGATGCATACTGTCTAATTTAGAACAGGTTGTAGTGTGGAGATTTTTACTTTTGTCTCATCTGATTTTAATATGAAGCTTTTCATTAAAACCTCACAGTTCACCCTTAATCTGACCTTTTTTCTTACATTTGCTTGTGAGGGTAAATTATACAAAAACTTTTCTTAGCATCTGATGACACTTTTAGAACCCCACCTCCCAGATATAAGTACTTCATTATTACATGTATAATTATTTCATTTCTTTAATATAAATATTAAATGATTAGAGCACTTCTTAATTTTTAAATTATGTGTTATGTGAATAGTACAAGAAGGTTTTATTTATAATTTTTCATGAGAGCAAATCTACCTAATCAATGGTTCATCTGCTATTTTTTGTAATTTTTATCTTATACCACTTTTTCTGTAATTAGTTAAAATTTATGAAAATTTAAAATTTTAATACCTGTGCATTTGATTACTACTTCCATCTGAGTCAGATATCTTTAGATATCCATGTTAGGTGATTTGATTAGATGGATACTGTTAACATGTATTTTATTTGTGAAATGAAAGAAAAAAATATCTTTATTCTCAGTTTAACTTATGTCTTTCAATTCCTAGTATGCTCTTTATCAGTAACATTGCTTGTGTGTGTTTATATTTTCAAAAATTAAATTCTTTAATATACTTAAACATTTAAACATCATTTACCAATCCCTTAACAAGTATAAGGTCCTTTGTCAATTTTCAGAAACAAATAACATCAAGAAGGATCAGACCTTTAGGGAGTTCACAGTCTACTGGAGAAACATATACAAAAACAAATATTTAAAATGTAGTGAATTATGTAATTATAGTTCAACTAATATGAAAAGCAAATTTTGAGAATACTGTGGGTTAAAAGTAAATTTTGATTAGACTTCCCCTTACCATTAAAAAAACTTTTCCAATAATTTATGAACCAATAGAAGAACCAGGATAATGTGTATTCAGCTTTATTCTGCTATAAATTTAATGTAGAATAAATTCTGGGGTTGTTATTTTTAGGAAAGCAGCACCCTTGCTTTACACAAGATTGGAGCCATCTAGGATATGATGCAGAGTGGACATCAGGGGATGTGTCAATTGTTGATTATACATATACTTACAAATCATTCTGGAAGGGGCAGAAGTTTAGCTTCCATTTTAAATTAATTTGTGATTTATTTTGTAGAGAAGCATGATACTTTGTTGAGAGTACACTAAATTCTTCTTCATAAGTAATTTAAGGTGAAAATAGAACAGAAGTTCATCAGGAGGTGTTAAAAGTTATCTGTGGATGGTAGCTGAAAAGTAAACCAATGTAAATAAAAAGGAACAAGAGGTGTGTGGAGGGGTGAAATGGGTGAAGGGGACTAAGAGGTAAAAATTATGAGTTATGAAATAAACAAGTCACAGGGATGTGACGTACAGCTCAAGGAATATAGTCAATATTTTATAATAACTTTGCCTTGTGTGTAATCTATAAAAATATCAAATCACAATATTGTATACCTGAAACTAATATAATATTTTAAGTCAACTATACTTCAATTTTAAAAATATAAGAGATGTATAGAAGAAAATTTATAGAAATTCATAGTGAGAGAGAGACATCTCTTCTTTCTCTTCCTACCTCCCTCCATCCCTTCATGCTCCTCCTTCTTCTATCTCCATCTCCATCTCCATCTCCATCTCTATATTTTTATCTGTATTTCACCAAATCCAAGATTTACTGATCTTGGCTCTTGCTTGATCTTAGTAAGAGGCATCAGTGAAAGTTTTTACACAACTTTCTAACAATTGTCATCTGGCTGATAGTGATTATAAGACACCATTGACTGTAAAATGCACCATTTTCCCCATGATGTAAAAATGTGAAAAAAAGAAAAAGTGTCTTAGAATTGATAAAAAGCCTAAATGGTAGAGTAGGAATTACTATCCAAACTCTGAAGGGAAGGCTTTCATGTCTTTTTACACATTTTCTGCCTTGTCTGTACCTTCTCTCCATATCTTTATCTAGCTAACTCTTCTGCTCATATGTCTTTCATAACTTAAAAGAATCAACTTTCCTAAGAAGACTTTCCCTGACCCTTCCATAAAATTTACATCTGCCTTTACTTTGCTTTAGAGAAAATGTACATACCCCTGCGATTGCACTTATCACACCAGGATATGGTGATTTATTTGTCTTAGTGTCTTATTCTAAAATAAATTCTTTGAACTTTAAAATATAATGAAAATTTTGTCTCCAAAATCAAGTATCATATATAAGCAGCTTATGATAAAGGATCAATAAATGTTTGTTGGATGAAAATTCAATAAAGCAGCTGACAAACTATGAATGTTAAATATTTTTATTACCATATCACAAAGGAGAAAACTGGAGATTCAAGGAGGTTGAATAATTTGCCCAATAATGGTGCCAGGACTCAAACTTACTTTCTCTATATTCTAGCCCCAAAGCTCTCTCCATTGTTCAAACTCAGTGTTGTGTTTTCCTCTTGCTAATTAGGTGACATCAAGTGATCACACACCTAATATTGGCTTAGGAACAAACTATGGCAGAGAAGACCCCATTTTGAGAATTAATGTTCTGACAAATTAAGTTGTGTGTGAATGTTGGACAATTATGTCCACAATAGCCATGACAGTGAAACTGGGTGTTGTTCAGTACTAAATGAATGGATTTTCAGAGGTTACTCTTAGTGGATTTCATCACGTGATGTTTATTTTAGAATACATTTTGGGCCAAAATATCAGGCATTGGAATGTATTGATAGCGAGATTTTGGACTTCTTTTACATAATAAACATTAATAATTTTAGAACAATTCTAAATGCCTGATATTGCTTGATATATCTCCTATACTTTAACTTGGGCCTTATTTTATTTTATTTTTTTAAAATCAGTTCAAGAGGAGTATTTTTTTTTTAAATTTTATTTATTTATTTATTTATGGCTGTGTTGGGTCTTCGTTTCTGTGCGAGGACTTCCTCTAGTTGCGGCAAGCGGGGGCCAGTCTTCATCGCGGTGCGCGGGCCTCTCACTATCGTGGCCTCTCTTGTTGCAGAGCACAGGCTCCAGACGCGCAGGCTCAGTAATTGTGGCTCACGGGCACAGTTGCTCCGTGGCATGTGGGATCCTCCCGGACCAGGGCTCGAACCCGTGTCCCCTGCATTGGCAGGTAGATTCTCAACCACTGCGCCACCAGGGAGGCCGGGCCTTATTTAAAGTGTCTTTAGATTAAAAATTTATGTAAAATTGTACAAATTTATTCAGTTTCTCTCTGTGTTTATAGTTAAAATTCTTAGCTCATAGGGTATATCAATAACATGAAAATCTTATGATTAATATTGTATTCTTGAGCAAGCAGCAATACCTCTTTGAAAACTCTTGAGGTTTTCAACTGCATAAAGAAACACGTAAATTACTAGAGAAAAAAGTGAATAATTTTGCTTTCATTATAATTTTCATATAAATTATAAACATCTTCCATCAAAATCAGAGGTGCAATCCATGGGAATGTTGCAACCTGAGGCTAGCTTGTCTTTTAGGAATTAATATACATGGGTCCATAATACATTTTCCAACATGAATACCAATATTAATATGAGAAATATATTAATATAAAAATTATAGAATGGCATGAAAATGTTTCAGAAAAATATAGACTAGTTAAAATTTATAATTTTGGAGGTTTTGTATCTAATGTACTATTTTTAAAAAACTGAGATAGCAATCTTTCTTCAGAATTTGAAAATATATTGTTGTCACAGAAAATGTATAATCACCAGGACAAGTAATTGGTATCAGTGGCATATTTTTGTATCAATATTTTTATATGTTGACACTATTTTTTTCAATTTTTTATATCTACGAAATCATACCAAGATGAAATGTGTAAATAAAACTGTTAATAAATTCAATCAGAAAAAAATGTTTTAGATGGGTTTTTGTATAAGGTGAAGCTTTACTACTAATTCTTTGAGAGTAAAGTTTTTACTCTCCCTTGAAGAATGTTTCTGAAAACAGTGCCAGAATTTAAGTAATAAAAATGAAATCCAATTTGCATTTTTGTACTAGCAAATATGTAGGCCCCCTAGGGAATCCAAGTACTTTTATTTAATGAATGTGAGTGAAAGGATATAGCCTTTTCTTGTTTTTGTGAAGTACACATCTGTGATTATAATTTATGTCTTGTAGTGATGGTAACAAAAGTTCTCTGGCTATATTGTAAAGGCAGTAAAGGATCCCTTACCCTTTTCAGAGGAGGAGTAAATTAAGAATAAACAGATTAATAAAAGGAGAAACAAATAGGACATGTAAAAAGGCATGTTCAATATATGATCAATGAAATCTGAAGCACTCAAAATGGTGACTAGTTTTATGAATGCCAAAGGACTTTGTCTTTCAAGCTCTCAAGTTCAGTATATAGAAATCAGATTTCATTATTTATTAAACTAGATAGAAATTATGTTTAGGGTAAAACTTCCATATATTATTTTTATCAATGATATTTACTTTTAATTATGTAAACACATTTAAACATTTATTATTGAAAATTTTAAACATGTACCCATAACTCATGGCTTTTCATAATTTTCATAACTTTCATAATTCATTTTTATTCTATACCACTACTCATTCACTCTCCAGATTTATACTGAGGTAAAAATCACACATTTTATTTCACCCGCAAATATTTCAACTGCATCTCTAAGATAAAGATGCATTTTTAATAGCATAGCAACAAAATCATTTCACGCTTAAAGATTAGCAATAATTCCTTAATGTCCAGTAACCAATGTTCAAATTTTCTGATTTTCTCACGAATTTTTATTGTTTTTCAAATTAAGATTTTATTAATGTTCACATATAACAATTTGTTGCTTTGCTTTTTAAGCCTTTTTTAATCTATATGTTCCTATCCCAGCACTAGCTCAATCTCTTTTTCTCTCTCTCTATCTCTCTGTGTCTTTTCCTTGCAAAATATCTGATGAAGAATTAATATCATTCCCCCAATCTGGATTGTACCGATTGCTCTCTGTGGTGTCATTTTAATCTGTTCCCTGTTTCCCTGAACTTCTTCTAGATCGATAGTTTCATTGAAAGGCTGGTACGAGAATCTTGAAAATCCACTAATATAATGAAGAAAAGGGAGGAAAGGTACTGCTGTAGATTTAAGTATTTTTAAGATGAAAATGAGATGCATAATTCAATTAACATATATTATAGATGTTGAAACTGAGATCCAGCGATACATCAAAAGTCATAAAACTTGTAGCTGGCACAGTATCTTATAGAATCCTGGTGTCCTGAATAGAGAGGAGAGGAGTAGAAATTTCAGGATACAGAAAGTGCCCTGTACCTAACAAAGAGAAATAGGATATATTAGTAAGTAAGTAGCAGTTTCAATCTGAAGATATGTGTCTTCCTTACTGTAAACTGACCATGTAACATGCGGCAAGTTGTTGATTTTCTGAACCCATGGCAGATATCAGAATGGTTATGACTTTTTTTTTCCATAGGAAAAGCACAGAAATAAAAATATTTAGTCAAATAACATTTAATTGGCTGTCGAAGGATACAGTGAATTCATCTGGCCTGCCAGGTGCCTGGGTGGTGGGATTTAGCCACTGCCATTCAGATGTGCAGCTTCAGGGGTCTCCCCAAACCAGCAGGAGCCAGAGAAGCTCCTGCAGTGGGTTTTCCTGAGCAGCCAGAGAGTCCACAATTGTTAGGTTTTGAGGTGTACTATGGCGAAAGCTACAGTTCTAGGTGCAGGTTTTGTTTCTGTCACTCTGCTCTTATTAAATGTATTGATAACAGGAAAACATCTGTGCTAAATGTTTAAAAACTGTCACTTAAGGCTGACGGAACTTCTCCTTTGAGATTTTCTATTGGATGAACTTTCCTAGCTGGATAGTCATTCAGAAAGTTGGCCATCTCAATACACATTCACTGCATGAAACTGCCCCATGGGAATTCATTTTTCTCCTTTATCGATGAGGAAGGGATGCAAACTGAAAACGCTCCATGGCCTCTGGTTACAACACCTCTGCTTTCTCATCCAATGAAGAATATCATGCCAGTGTCACTGACTGCAAAATAAATGAGTCAAGGACAATTGCTGTAAAGGTGAACACTGGAATTTGAAAGGTCAAAAAGTCCATTGCCTCCTGATAATTCCCCAACTATCTTTAGATGGTAAGACCAAAAAATTCAATATTTTATGTTAAGGTATTGCTTCCAGAAAACCCCTGTTAAAATGTAGATATTTGCCTAGCGTTCCTTGCCACCACTTCTATCACAATAATAGCATAGGGCAATTCAGATTTATTAGATACTATAGATTTGATCTCTGAAAACCCAGAAAGTCAAACATGACTGAAAAGTGAGATGCCCGTACACCGTGAGTCTATCCTGTTCACAGGAGTGCCAGTTAGGTAATTAGATGGTACAGGACACGTGTTAGGTGGATTAGATAGGGTTGCCAATGGCTGGCAAAAGTTTTAAAGACAGGATAAAGGGTAATTTTCATCAAACTTGCTTACTTTCTATGACATTTTAATTTCAGTCCAGCTTTACCTTTTTTAGGATCCCTTGAGTTAATGAGAGCTGACTTCATTGACGATTTGCTCTGGTTAATTACCGCAGTGTTTTTTTGTTGTTGTTGTTTTTTCTTTAAATTTATTTATTTATTTATGGCTGTGTTGGGTCTTCGTTTCTGTGCGAGGGCTTTCTCTAGTTGCGGCAAGCGGGGGCCACTCTTCATCGCGGTGCGCGGGCCTCTCACTATCGCGGCCTCTCTTGTTGCGGAGCACAGGCTCCAAACGCGCATGCATGCTCAGTAGTTGTGGCTCTCGGGCCCCGTTGCTCCGCGGCATGTGGGATCCTCCCAGACCAGGGCTCGAACCCGTGTCCTCTGCATTAGCAGAAAGACTCTCAACCACTGCGCCACCAGGGAAGCCCCTACCGCAGTGTTTTAAATGAATGCCGCAAGGTACTGATGCAGTCAATCACCACTTCAAGCCTCAGAACACTAGAAATCCTGGCAGGACCCTGGAGGCAAGTTTATCAGTATCTCAGGTATTTATTATTTTTAAAAACTGCAAAATCTATAGATACAGGGGTAATGATACTGCAGTGTTAAACGGTACCTGTACCTGATTACCTGTAGATTTTTCAAAAACTTGAAATCATTTTCCTGCTAATTCCAGGCCATGTACTTTGGACAATTATTAACATATGCTTTTTACAAGATAACGCTCAAGTATTTTATGTCCCAATCCTTAGAATTTCAACATAAAACCTAATACTTTATTTTTAACAGTTCTTTGAGACACTTAATTGGGAAACACAATTCTTAGAGCATACAAGATACATCCTGGGCCTGGGCTCCAGGACACATAAACTCGTAGTGTCAAGTCAGCTACCCGTGATCTGTGTGACTTTGGAGAGATAGCCTGATCGCTGTGAGAGATTTTTTAGCCCCTGCCTGGGGAAGCAGTTTGCTCCCCTGCCTGTTTACACAGGTCTGCCTTCCCCCTCACCACCTGCCATTGGCCAGACTCCAGGCCATAGTACTTCAGCTCACATCAGGATTTGCAGTTATCCGATGTCTTGCTTTTAGGCCTTTATACCTGCTATCAAGGGAAGTTTATTTTTTATTAATTTTCATTGGAGTATAGTTGATTTACAGTGTTGTGTTAGTTCCTGCTGTATAGCAAAGTGAACCAGTTATACATATACATATATCCACTCTTTTTAAGATTCTTTTCTGATATAGGTCATTACAGAGTATTGAGTGGCGTTCCCTGTGCTATACAGTAGGTCCTTATTAGTTATCTATTTCATATATACAGGGAAGGTTTTGAAACAAGATCCTAGAAAGAGTTCTGTCCATGTTATAGAACTTTCACCTACATAGTCCAATGATTTCCTAATTCAGCTCTTGAAACTTTTTGTTTCTAAGACCCAAGAAATCATATTTTTTGGAAATAAAAGTGTCAACGTGGAATAGAATTACAACTATGCCTGTATAAATAAGAGTAACAATTCCTTCCATTTGCATGGTGATTTAGACATAACCAAAATTCTGATGTATATTGTCTCATTTTCTCTACAATGACCCTGTGAGACAGAGATGTTATTGTTTCTCTTTTTATTTATTTTTGCTGAAATTGATCTTAGTTTGTGACATTGCCAGAGGCTTCTCATTCTAAATTCAGTACTCCTTTTGTTAATCATTTGCATAAATAATTATTAATATACTAATTAATATTAATATAGTCCTGGATAAAAATAAAAGCTTATTAAAAATAAAAGCTTCTCATTTTTCACAAGTAAAATGTAGTAATGTAGTTACTACTAACTACAACCTTTCACCTCAATTCTTTTATACCAGGGGCATTTGTAACATGAGAACTGGTAACTATTACCTTAGCTACAGTGCCAAAAAAAGATATAAGAAAGTCCCTCTGAAACTACAGTTGCAGAAATAATAGAAAACGTTTTTTTCTCTTTTGACCATCCTCTCCATTTTTGTAGATGCCGATAATTATTATATGCCCTAGACAATGAGTAGCACCTCCAATGCTATTGGGTTGCGGGGTGGGGGAATGGAGTAAATCATGTTTTTCCCTTCTCTTGCAAAGTTTATTTTAATCTGCTTTCTCATGAGGAAAATTTTAAAATTTTATTTTTTATATATGCTGAATAAAACAATAGATAGTCTAAGTCTTACTTTATTGGTAATTTTTTTTTGCATAGAAGTAGGGACAGATGTCTGTATTCTGAGAAACTGTGTCTCTGATTTCGTTGAGTTAGAGGTGAATATCAAAAATTGAGGGGATTCATCCGAATTTTAAAGTTCAGGTAATTAAACTTAAATACATGCAATGCTAGTCGTTCTTAATTGAGAGTTGATTTTTATCAATCAGAGTTTTCATAACTTTCAACAGATAAAAATAAAGCCTAATTTAGTATGAACTAATAAATTATCTTGTGATTCTTTAGACCATAGAAACACAGAACTGTATTAAAAGTTGAATGTGGTCTAGAAAAAATAATTAATTTTATCACAGTTAAAATTGATTTATGAAATAACCAAAACCTTATGGAAAGATAATTTGTAAACTAATGTTGGCTATGCATTCAACTTCCTAGTTCTCATGAGTCATGTCTTAGCTAAATGTTCAATCCTCAGAGAGGTTTTTTCTGAACCACCCTATCTAAGAAATTCACTATATTCTCCCCAAATCAAGCTCCAACATTTTCCTTTACAGACCTCATTACTACCTTAAATTATCCTATTTTTACATTTATCAAATATAGTATTCTGTCTTTTCCCTTACTACAATATAAGCCAAACTACAATATGGACACAACTTATCTTTCCAGGATTTTATCCCAACATCCGTTATAGAAATCATGGTTTACAGCCAAATTGGAATATTGCTTTCTCCTTAAATAGACACATATTCTCTTACACATCCCCCATGCTGTCCTTTCCACCTGTGTATTCCCTTTCATCTCTCACTATGAGAACTATTTAATTTCCAATGCTCATATCAGCTTCGTGTCCTCCTTTATTCATTTTTGATTATTCAGCTGCCTGTAACTTCTTTGTCTTTTGAATAATCGTTGCATTTTGAATTTCTTTTGGAATGTATCTCCCTACACATTATATTATGACTTTTGTATACTTGCCTAATAATTACGAATTTATAAGGTACTCGATGTCATATACTATGCTTAATTCCCTTTGCATTTTCTACTATTTACATTGGTCATAGTGCTCAAAAATATTTCTCAAGTTAAATGGCAACTTCACTTGGCTACTAACAAGTTCAAAGTGTTACTTTCTCTTTCTTATTTTTTCTTCTCTTTCCATAGATATAGATTTAGATAGATATAGGTAGATAGATAGATAGATAGATAGACAGATAGATAGATAAAATTTCCCTTGCTGAAAGAGATGACAGTCAAAACTTTGGAGTTCACTGTAACAACATTGAGAAAAAAAAAGACACAATTAGAGAGTTTATGTATCTTCTTTTTCCTTCCTAACCAGAAAAAATATTGAATGCACACATATAGTCTAATAATAACACACGTATAATTTTTTTTTTGGCCGCTTGGCATGTGGGATCTTAGTTCCCTGACCAGGAATGGAACCCGCGCCCCCTGCATTGGAAGTGGCGAGTCTTAACCACTGGACTGTCCAGGAAGTCCCATAACACAAGTCTAATTATTCTTAAGTTAATATGCAGTAATATATTTCCAGTATCTAATCTTAATAAAATATAAAGAAATGACATTTTTGGCAAGTTTACAGTTCTCTGTATTGTAAATTATACCACCAAATGTTCATTTTTACTTGGTTTAATTCTCTATATTAAGATACCTCAGGAAAATTAACAGGAAAAAGGTCCATTGGATTATATTCTTGAGCCTTAAAATTATGAAGTGATCAAAACTGAAATTATTCAGCTGGAGAGAGTCCATTATTAGAGAATTCATCAAAGACTTACAACTTTGCTTTCTACTGATATATTTCCTAGTGATTTGTTTTTGGACCAAAGTATTCATTGTAGTGTTGACTTGGAAGAATAGTGAGCTTTTTTTTTTTTTCCAGAAAATAATCCTTTAAGGTACTCTTTTATAGTTTCCTAAAAAATCCAAAATTATTTAAAACAGCTAACTGAAAACTCCTATCATGGGTTGGCGTTGAACTAGACATAAAGGAAACTGTGAATAAAGAAAGACTTGGTTTCCCTGTTCATGGGCAAGATCAACAAGAACTCAATGCTAACAATTTACCATTATTATCATCAATTTACCATCATCACCAGCTTTTAACAATTTGTGAAGCTTAGCTAACAATTTTTATATTCAGAAGATTAACCCAATTTCCTTAAGAACAACTTTAAAGATATTATTCTTGTTAATGTCTTCATTTTATAAATAAACATTTCCGTCATAAAATTTCTTTCAATGATGAGTATAAACATCATAAAACACAAATTTAAATGTACAGTTTCTGAAAAACGTCTTAGACCAAAATGTGATGAACACAGAACTTGCAAGAAATGGGCCTGAATAGTTACTTCTAAAAATAGTTTTGACATATAATGGGTAATGTCACTTTACCGATATGTGAATATTAGTTTCCCAAAGAACTCAGAATATATAATATGTAATTTTGTATCAATACAAAGTATTTTAAGAAATATATTGTTCTTTAAATATATATATATGTATCTATATACACATATACATATCCTAATTCTTTAGAGTGCTTTGAAGCAAAAAACAATTTACATTTTATGCAAGTCCACTATGGTATTTTGCAGGCCTTTTATATGGTATTTTGTGAAAGGAATTGGAATTGACAACAACCATAAAGAAAAGAAATCTCCATATAATAGGCATTCACAATACTTAACCACTGAATCCAAGGAATTTGAAAAAATGCCTTGTCCTTTCTTAGCTCAATTGTTTCTCTCTCCACCTTCTACAGAGGCAGAAGTCTAAATGACAATTAATTTGCTACTTTTCCATTTGACAATATAGTCTTCATTGAATAAATGAAAAATGCTATCCAGCTTTGAACTGACAGAAGAATCCAGTATGACATTTCATTTAGGGAAAGTAATTGAACATTAGTAATAACATTTCAAGAATTATATTTTATTCATCAATTAAATGAATCAATTATTTATCAATTAATTAATATCAATTATTTATCAATTAATTAATTATAACATGAAAACATTTCATTAATATACTTAGAGTATATTTAGACTTATATTTACAAATATTTGAAATGATTGCTTGTATAGCAATCCACAGATTTAGATATGTTTTGTATATCAATATATTTAAAATAGATATACTGTTTTAATATCTCTACATTTGCATGAAATAAAAATTATATTATACTGGAATTAGTACTTATGCTGAATAATATAAGGATATATATTTTCATCTAACATATTACATGCAGATACGTCACCATTTTAGGGCAAACTAGCTGGATTTGAGCGGAAGTGTGCCATTTTCTTTTTTATTTATGTACCTACAAGAAATAGATGAACTCAGGTCAAATTAAAAGGCATATTTATTCACTGTTTTTACATTTCAGATACATATTTAACTTAAATTTAGATTTCATGAAAAATCACATGGTAAAGAATATGTGGAACACATTATAATTTTTTGCTTCTAAAATTTCTCACATTTTCCCTTAGCTGTTCTACCAATAGTTCCATCTAACTTTCTCTAAGAGTCCACAGTTTATTGTGTTTTTCCTAAACTTGCTTATATATGGATGTATTAAATGTGGGTTTTAAAAAATTTTCTCTGCGGAACTCTATAATTACAACAGTATGTCTGGGTTATCAATTATGACAGCTGCACACAAGGCAGCTGCCATTTCCTCTCTCTTTCTACCATCCTATATATGTCTCTGTATGCATCCTTACTAACAAAAGTGCCCCTCTTTCTTCTTTTAGACAGTTGTACTTTTCCTTAGTCCTTGATTTATCACTACTACCCCCTCAAAAACCTTCCCCAGACTATTCGTCTCTTCATTTAGTTCTTGCTATGCACCTGAAAACTGACATGTACAGAGTAAAGAATAGAGCCTTCAAAACTTGGAAAGTTTAAATCTGATTCTAATATTCATGATCTCTTTAGCCCTGAACCATTACCTTTAATGTGAAAAACCATTTTTCCTTATCTATAAAATTTATTATGTAGAAGTTGCCATTAACATAATGAAATACCTGGATAGAGTTTTATTTTATTAAGGAAGGAAAGAAGGAAGGAAGGAAGGAAGGAAGGGAGGAAGGAAGGAAGGAAAGGAGGTAGATAGGAAGGAAGAAGCAAAGAAAGAAACCAGGAAAATAAAAAAAATGTGCAAACAAAACAAAATAAAGTAGGAAATCATTGTCTCTCTTTAGATCTCTATGTTAATAAAAAACGAGTAGGCAATTTAAGTGTTTATTTTACAGTTGAGATAACAAATATTCTCTACCAATTTTTCGAAATAAGTGAACCTAGTTGGGCTTTTCCTCAATTAATAAAAAATTCAGTTCACTTTTAAGTACATTTTTAATGCCTTTACTGACTGATTTTCATGCCTATTAGATTTCTATTACTTTTCTGATTTTTTAAAATAAGCTGAGCTCTCTTCCTCAGTTCATTCTCATAATAATGATTATCAGATCATATTAGCTCTTCATTAGAATCAGATGCTGGGCTAGGTTAAATATTGAGTTTGCATTCAAGGAGCTCACATTCTAATAGAGAGACAATGTGATTAAAAATAAATTAATAATTCAATGTAAAGTGGAGAGTCATTGTAAAATTTTATCTAGCCCTGATGGCATGATCAGATTTGATTATTAGGTATATTACTTGTTGTAGCAATATCTGCAATAGATCAGATACCAGGGGAATAAAGAGAACTATTTTGGACTATGTTATAGCAGTTTCTACCAGTAATGGCACTGGCCTGAACTAAGACAGATATGGGAATTCTTTGTATTGAATTGATTAGGGAACTGTTAAGATAAAATCAATAGAATTTGGTAGAATATTTGAATATGAGGGTCGTAAAAGAGAAACTTCCAGATTTCTGGCTATCATAATAGCCATTCAACCCCATATGAAATATAAGAAAAGGAAGAGATTTATTCATTTTGAAGGATAGACAATGAAATCAATTTTGAACGTTAAAATTTTTTTTGACTGTGTGGCATGCAAATGGAGATATTCTGAAGAAAATTAAATGGGGCCATGTCAACTTAAGAAAGTAGTTTAGATCTATTAAAAAAATCTAGGAATTCTGATCCAGTCACATTTAAATTTGTGCTTTGCTTGATATATAGCTCTTAACCTCACGGTGCTTCAGTTGGTTCATTTGTATCCTAGCAACCTAATGGAGAAAGAATATTAATTTTATTAATACAATTAAAGTGCTTAAATAATTCTTGCAATGTATGTGCCCAATGAATGTAAGCTAAAACAAAGAACAAAAAAGTGATGTCTTTATTTACGTATCATCTGGAGTGAAACTTTGTTTTAACTAAGTTGTTCTGGAACCAGATGGTTTTGAAGGAACGTGCAGCAGCTTGTAAGGAGGAGATTAAAAAATTATCATAAATTTAGGTGTCCTGTGAGAAGGCCAAATCCCAGATTCAACTGATGGGCAAGCTTTACACAGTAATGACTATCTACGATTTGCTCAAAATTATACAGCAAGTGAACTGAAGACCAAATAGTCCATTTGATTCAAAGTCTATCCTACCATACTTTTTAGAAAATTTTGGTTATTTATTATTGTAACCATCTAAAACTCATGAACCAGCAGGTTTATCAAACCTAAATATTCTTGGACTCTATTCTGTTCCATTGACCTCTATGTCTATCTTATGCCAATCCCACACTGTCTTGATTATTTGTAGCTTTAAAGGTACCTAGTTTTAATTTTCTTAAAAATACAAAAAAAGGACATTATATGTACTCCACCCAATTTAAGTTATATCTGAAAATTATACACATGGCAGAACCCAACTCATCATTCCCGTAAATAGCACAAATCTGTTGGCCTTTGTAATGTATGGAATCATGTGGCCACAATGGAAAATCCTGGAATATTCCTGTCTTATTAAGTCTGAATAAGATATTAATGTCACCAGGTGACAGGAAAAGTTGACAAGTGAGAAACAAAATATAAGTTATGTTTGCCATTCAACCAGTATTCATTTCAAATATATTTTTAACACTTAATACGTGTCACACATAGCTTTGGAGAACCTGCAGAGAACAGGAAGAAAATGTCTCTGATTCATGGAGATTAAAATCTAGTAGTAGAAACAGATAATAAACCCATGAATTAATCTAGTTAATTTCAATAATAATAAGTGCTATAAAGAAATAAAATTGGGCACTGTAAATGGGAGGAAGTGCAAAGGGAACAAATTTAACTATAATGAAGTGTTTTTTGAAGAGGTGGCACTTAACCTGAATGATGAGAAGAAACCACACAAATCAGGGAAAGTATATTCCAGAGAAGAAGTCAACAAGAACAAAGGCCCTGAGTTGGAAGAATACTAGACTGATTTGAAGAAGATAAAGAAACCTCTTGCACCTGAAAAATAGAGATGGTAAATGTGGAAAGAAATGAGCTTGGAGATGTGGTCAGGGACCAAGTCAGGAAGGGCTTATCAGGTTCTGCTAAGTAATCTGGGCTTGTGGGGTATTTTTCCCCAATTCATTGTGCAATTTTTGAGGGTTGAAGGTGAGGAAATTATATATTATTAGGTGTTCTGTTCTTTAACAGACCACCTCAAGCCTGTTGGCATAAAACAACATTGTTTTCTTTGGATTACCAACCCATAATCTAGTGAAAGGAAGGCTGGTCTTGGCTCTACATGACATCATAGTCATCCACATAGGAGCTGGAGGATCCACTTTAAAAATGGATCTCATGGGGGCTTCCCTGGTGGCGCAGTGGTTGAGAATCTGCCTGCCAATGCAGGGGACACGGGTTCGAGCCCTGGTCTGGGAGGATCCCACACGCCGCAGAGCAACTGGGCCCGTGAGCCACAATCACTGAGCCTGCGCGTCTGGAGCCTGTGCTCCGCAACAAGAGAGGCCGCGATGGTGAGAGGCCCGCGCACCGCGATGAAGAGTGGTCCCCACTTGCCACAACTAGAGAAAGCCCTGGCACAGAAACGAAGACCCAACACAGCCAAAAAAAAAAAAAGGATCTCATATATGGCTGCAGGTTAATGTTGACAGTTGAACAGAAACTCAGCTGCTGCTGACGGCCAGGGGACTCTATCCCTCTCCATGTGAATTTCTCCATACAAGGAGAAATTGGGTGCTTGGGCTTCTTTACGGCATGGTAACTGCATATAAGGTGAGGGCCTCAGGAGTCAGGAAGTGGAAACTACCAGTTTCTTTTAGCCTCCTTCTGGAAATTGGCACAGTATCATTTCCACCGTACACTCTTGGTTATGTGTGCAGAGCCCAGATTTTGGGGAGAGACATAGACTCTATTTCTCAATGTTAGGAGTAACATAGAATTTGGGGGCCATATTCTCCCTTTTGGCAACTGATTATTTACATTCTTCCCATGTGCAATATATATTCACCTTGCCCAAGAACCCCCAGAAGTTTCATCCCTTTACAGCATCAGGAACAAGATCGAGAAGTAAGTTTCATCATTTAAATCATGTATAGCTGTGGATGAGGCTCTTGGGTGCTGTTCCTTGGTTACATTCCTCAAACACAGCTCTCCTTGACATGAAGCCATAGGAAATAAAGAGGTACCTTCTCTGCTCCCACATACTTAACATGCAAGACTGGATAGGCATGGGATAACTGCAGAAGTCATTGAAGGGGGTGAGGTAAATAGGAGGCACAGAGGATTATAATAATAATCTTTAAATCCAGCTGGGAAAATATTGTTAATTCATTGATTGGATCGCAGTGCTATTTGTGGCTTGTGGCTTCTCTCTTTGGGATCTTGGTCCTGCTCTCTAAAACATCCTTCCCTTTCCATCAAATGTACTTCACGTTTGCAGCTGAGTAGTTCTCTCAAGCCTGCTTCCTGCCCATAAAAGTTAGTAAGTCCAAAGCCTTGCTTTTATTTTGTACTGTTTCTCTTCCTTTCAGTTCAATATGGTGGTGCTTCCACCAGAACAACTCTGTAGGCTTTCTATGAATTTTATTGGTGTTTACTCCATTATGTAGAACCCACAACCACAAATCTCACTGAGATAGGCTTTACTTGAATTCCTCGTGAGGCTACTATAAAGGGGGTTCTCATGCACTTGCATTCAGATGTGACTGCAGCTGAAACAGCAGGTGGGCTGCTGGGGACTGGCCATGTCTCTCTTCTTGTATACTCAGTGCCTCCTCAATGTTATCTTTCCACATGGGCTGATTTGAGTTTTGCTACATTATGGTGGCTGGGTTACAAAAATAAATATCCCAAGGGAACCGTGTAGAATTTTTTGACCTAGCCTTGGAAGTCACATACCATTGTTTCTGTCATAGATATAAGGCTTGTAGCATTCAAGAGAAAAGAGTATAGACCCTACCTCTTGACAAGAGGATTGTCAAAGTCACATTGTAAGAAGAGCATGTGGAATAAAGCATAGTACTGCAGTCATTTTTGAGAAAATACAACCTGTCACGCTTAGAATTCACACTCAGCTGCTGTAACAAAGAAATCAAACATGCAATCGTTTTTAAAATGTTAGAATTTTTCATCTCTTTGTAACAGTCCAGAGATAAGAGGGCCTGGTCTGGCACTAATACTCTGGAATTCTCAAAAGTTGGCTTCCATTTCCGGCTTCTCTAGAAGACACTGCTTCCCTGCCAGTGGGGAAGGCCGGGGGAGTGTAGGTCATTTTCCTTCTGAATGCAGAACCCTGAAGTAGCACTCATCCCTGCAGCTCCCCTCCAGCTGGACAACACTTAGTCATATGTCATACTAAGCTGTGAGAAAAGATGGAATGCCTAGTTCTTACCTGGGCAGCCATGTGTCTAACTCGAACCTAGCGATTTGATTATTAACAAAGGTAAGAATGGATGTCATTAAATAATTTGTCATTTTTTCCACAAACAATGTAATCCAATACTTGTTTCAAATTGTGAGTCTAGTACTGTTGGGAGAATTGACTGTTCAGTGGTGAGCACATGTAGAAACAGATGCCCGATGTCAGGAGGCAATTGCAAAAGCCCAGGAAACATTTGGTGGTGGTTTGGGCAAGATGGTAACTACAGAGCCTGGGCTTAGATGTTCAGGTTGAGTAACTAGATATATATTGGTACAATTACTGAAAAAGAGAACAGATTTTCTTATAAGATGGAATTAAAATTTAGATTTTATTTTCTTACATATTAATATTTTGATGATTCTTTGGCATCTGAGTGAAAATGGCAAGTTTAGAGTTGGCTAAATTGATCAAAACTCATAGGAAAAATCATGGACAGGGTTTTCAATTTGGGGTCATTAGTAGGTTAATGCTTTTAGAAAGAAAATGATGCAGGGAAGTGAGGAGCAGCAAAGGGGCTGATGGTTTAAAGACTATAGGAGGCCATCTGGGAGGCAGAAACCCCAAAAGGATGAAGAGGAAAAGAAGACAGACACGAGGTAAAGCCCTTTTCCTTTTCTCTTACTAGAGAATTAGGTGTGTTCATTCAGGTGACTAAAGCAAGGGTATTATTTGGTTAAAGTACTAGAAAGTTCTTGATTCAATTTATTCTCTGTTTTGTGCTTCCACCTCCCTGTTTTCCTCCCCCCTCTAGTTCTCTGTATAAATATCTTTCTGTCAAATATCATTATTAATTTTTAAATACATTTTCTGTTAATTATCTCAGAGAGGATACACCAAATACTCAGTGTAAATTATTTTCCCACAGGATCTACTTATTTATTTTATAAATTTACCACAATTTTTAATTTGTTCTAATTTACGTATTTATGGTGCAAAATGTCTGTCTTACTTAGGTAATTTTTGTGCTTTGCACAAAATTGAAACTCTTCAAAAATTTGACTCATGACCATTAGGCGTGTTTTTTAGGGTTCTTTCTATGTGAACTTCTCTCTAAGAGCACACTGCTGGCTGCAAAATACACCCAGGAAGGGACCCTGCCCAGGAAGGCTGAGAACGTGTGACTCAGTCTGAGGCTCTAGGCCTTAGGGACACATTGATTTTTTCCCTTTGGTCTTCCATGAATTTTTTCCTTAGGAACGGCTCCCTTTGCTCTCTCTTCCCCATTAGAGTCATAACATTTGAAGAACGATGATTAGAGAAAATGACTGTGGAAAAAGGGCCAAAAACCCATTAGTGCGGCTTTTAGGGTTATTCTTAAGTTTACCAGTCATCTAGTGGTAATACAATTGACCAGAAGAAAGCCAATTTCAACTCTTTTCAAAAGGAGTTCTGAAAGCTTTATAAAGACTAACTCAACTTATGAAGCTACTAGGTCTTGGACCAAAGCCACAGCTAGAAATATAATTTGTGCATTACCTGTCTGTGTCTTCTGGCTATCTCCTTTTTTATTCTGTTCCTCTAGAAAATGGGTGGTCGAGGATTCAGACATTCTATGTAGAAGCTGAATATAGTTTCAGTTGTGAAATCACATGCAAATGTAAAAATTTCGGGAAACCTTAAGAATCAGGATGGCTAACCACAATATCTAGATATCTTAACAGAGTCTAATATAAATTTGGTTACATATATGAGGTCACAAGACTATTAAGTAGAAGAATGGGAATTAGGATTCCTGATCTGTTGGGATACAATCAAGCATATGATCTCCAAATTATATTAATTTCCCTGTGTGGCAAATAATGGTAGCATCCATAAAAGAGAGCCTACTTTTTTACTCCAAGTTTTTCACGATTTTACTGGATTTGAGAGATAGGAGCATGTCCTAAGGAATCAGAGCTGTGGGAGATATTTGTGACAGACGGGATTTAGATACGACTAGGAGAGAAAGATAGATTTCCAAGATGCTGCAGGTGTAAAAGAGTGAGCTCAGGTTTATATATAGTACAAGTAAGTGCACCTTGTTCCCTCCCTGCCACTACAGTGGTAATAGCATTCAGCCACTCAGTAGGTTGAGACTGTCATAAGTACAATAACCACATGCACTGAAATCTTCTAAGACTCATTTCTTTTCCTCTCATGTTTTAATAATGTAAAAAAGTATGAATTTTAATAATAAATAAACAGCATGAACCCAACTTGTTTCATGGGCTGCTTGACATAGACTGACGTGACTGTTGTAGTCCTGTTTTTTTCTCCCCCCCCTCAAGGAAATTAATTGCTTGCAATAAATGTCTTGAGATTTTATTTTAGGATACTCCTAAATCCATTTCTTGCAAATTAAAAAGATACACACACACACACTATAATGAAATTAAGACTGGATATTGATAGACAATTTTTTTTAGGCATTTCTTTCATTTTCAGATTTCATCAAGATTTATGTACTTTTCTCTTCTGAAGTGAACTCTATATCTCTCTTCACACATCAAGTGTGTGAAGAATGGGATTCACTGCAACTTGCCTAAAGAGTAATAAAATTGACCAAAAAAAAAAAAAAAAAAGCCAAGCATTCACTTTTGCAAAATATGAATAGTGTTACAGAGGAGAATAACATTCATCCTGGCTCTCCTTCTTACAAATGCCTCTAAAAGAATTTATTACTCAAGTGAATGACTAGTCTAGTGGGATGTGGTTTTCTAGGCTAAGATGTAGAATATCCTAAGAACATTTATTACTGATTGACGATACCTGAACCTTTTGCAAAGGATAGGTCTGCAAATCAGTGGTATTGTGTTGGAAAAAATAGTTTCTATTAAATCTGGAGGATAATATATTAAAAAGATTAACCTATTTAAATTATCATTTATATTTTATCTGATCTACTTCATATCCTCTGAGAATTTATGAGTAGAATCTAGCGAAATATACACCAACAATGGCATTAAACTGAGAATGATATTCATTTGGTTATGCTGTTTTAGTTCTCTCTTAGAAATGCTGTTTAATGATGACTCTTTCTAGAAAGCTTTTTGACAATACTACACATCTTCTCAGATACAGTTCCATAATAAATATGGCTAGATTACCATTTATTCCCTATTGGTAGCTCTCAAAGAAAAGAGCAAATCTACATGATTCAAACCTTTAAAATATTTACCCTAAAAGTAGGAGCTGTTCCTAACTTGGCTCGATCATTGTTTCCACTTTTCATTTCACTTTGTCCGTATATTTATAGGCTTCATATTGCATATGTGAAAATATATGTATAAGATTAGCATTTGATATATTGTGAATGTCAGTGAGGGAGGCATTTATTGAATATAGATGTGTTTAAATAAGTTACATAGATATTTCATGTTGCATCTGTACAAGTAATTGTAAAAATTATAGCTGCACTCAATTAAACATGATTGAAATATTAAAAAAGAAGTATCAATTTTGTACATTACAATTAACTGTTTGGTTGAGTGCACTTTCATTTTAAAAGATTAGATAGATTAGATAGATTAAAAGATTAGGTAGCAGTAAACTAAATTAATCCCCTTAATTAAAATATACAAAAACTGATGCCAAGTTTGATCTGCACACTGTCTATAGCATTTTTTAAAAAACTCATTTAAAGAAAAATAGGTTGTTTTGTAATCAGGTTTTTCAGAATAGTTGCATTGACCAAATATGTTAACAATTTGTTCACCTGTACCTTTCCATTTTTGTTACAGAAAGATAAAACCATGAAACAAGTGGAAAAGGATTAGGGGATTAATGCAACTTGAATGTGTTTTGTGAAGTTGCTTTAAAATAAGTATTAAAAAATCTACACAAATATTTGCAGTGGCCAGTTATAAAATCGTTATTTGGACTAAAAAATCCAGGAAATTTAACTTGAATTTGAATTGCATCCACAAAATGAGTCTGTTTCTACATTTCCTTTTCACATGAATTACCTGAGGTTATTATTTTTTATGTTCTTCTATTTAAATGTAGATTTAGGTGAACAACTCCTATTTCTTTAAAAGATGTATGATTTTTTTTCCCAATTCACAGTAGAGACCAATAAATATTTTTAACCCATAAGTCAAACAGAAGGCTCATAATATTAATCTACACATAACAATTCTTAATTCATAAGAATCTGATGGAGTCCAAGTAGAGGATGTATTTAAGATAAGAAAAGACAGTATTAAAAAAAATTGTAATTGTCCAATTAAAGGGTCAATAAAAGCGTCCTAAAAACAATGAGATATAAGTTTCTTCCTATCATATTAGTCTTTAAAAAATATAACAGCCATTATTTGAAAGGTGCATATAAACTTTCCAAGCAATGTTGGTAGGAATCTCTGTATGTTGGTAGAAAGAATTAACATAGATGAATTTGCAAAATTTATTTTCTCTACACACTTAGGCAAGTTATTTAAGCCTCAGTTTTTCAGTCTGTTAAGTTAGGGTAATAATATCTACTTAATGGAGCTATTGCATGGAGTAAGAAAATCAGGCCTGTAATATCCTCTGCGTAATGCCTACATAGAGGAAATTACATAAATGGTAACCATTATGATTATGATAGTTTACAATCATGCCTATATTTTCTAGAAATGAGTTTGGTAATCTTAATTAAGAGCCTTCAACATGTTCAGATCTTTGGCCCAATAATTCTATTTTTAGGAATTTATCCAATGAAATAATCAAAATTTCTCTTTCTCTCGCACGCATACTTATAACACCAAATTTTATGATATAGTAAATATAATAATAAAAATAAATAATAATACAGATATCATGGTTTTTTGTTAAAGCTAATTTTTGTATATTGTTAATATATATCTCTAGGCTAAAATATTTTGGCATAAGTTTCAGGGAAAAGTTGGATGCTAACGCATAAGAATGTGTTGATTTTGGTCCCTGGCTACCCACCTTATCTTTGATTGAGGAGGCATCTGAAGAGCTTCCCTTCTCGTATTTTAGCCTAGAGATTGCATTTCTGTCTCCCTTACTCTCGAGCTTCACATTTGCTAAGGAAACTTTTAAATCTCTTTTCTTTCTGACATGGGCTTGAGGTGGGTGTATAGCTACTTTATTTTTCTTTTCTTTATCTGAACATTTTCTCTTCCTTTCCTCTCTCTTTCACTTTTTATAAGCATAAATATATTTACATATTCAGAAAAGTATAAAGACTAGTAAAAGGAGCAGTCATATACTCAAAATCTGATTTCAACAAGTGTTGCTATTTTCTAAATTTGCTTCACTAGTGATATTTCTTTCTTTTTGCATTTCAGAGTAAATTACAGATACCTTGACACTTCCTTCCTAGATACCTCAAGCATGCCTCTTCTGCCCCCAAACTCTCCTGTTTTATTATAATATCACATCACAGCTAACAAGATTGAGACAAGTCACCTAATATTATTTAATACCAATTCTATATTTGAGAATATTTAGATATTCCAAAAGCATCTTTTATAGCTGATTTTTTCATCCCAAGATCAATCAAAGACCACACATTATTGTATTTCATTGTTTTGGCTCTTAATTTTCTTTTAATCTAGAACAGATAACACTTTTTTTTTTTTTTAACCTTTTATGACATAGAAAGTCTAACACTGGGAATGATACATGGTCAAATTTGTAACTTAGAATTCATGTCCTTTTCTTTTCTGAAGCATATTATTATTTTAATAGCAGCTTCCTTAATTCATTCAATAAATATATATTAAATATTGAACGTGTTTTAGCTGTTGGGCACATTGTAGCTATGGCAGTGAAAATGACAGAAAGATCCTTCCCTCTTTTTCCTTTAAATATTTTTTTCTTCCTTTTAAAATGCTGCTTACTCACTCAAAATAGCTATTTAGATATAGAACTTTTAAGGACTATAATTTACAAATTATGTTGATTTTTTTCTTCCTTATCTTAAAAAATAGTGCATCAATAAATGCTGGGAAACAAACACACTAGAGACATTTCTAAAAATAATTCAATTCCAAACACCTCTGGTTCTATTCCCAAAGAATACTTTTCGAGTGAGGTTAAGACGTAGGAGTCTAAGGCCATCAACCAAGGATGGGTGACAGCTCATTAGCTAGTTATTTATGTGGCAAAGAATAGGAATGTGGAAGATCTGGGTCTGGCCTTGTCACAGGTAAACAAGGGAGCATCTATGAGCCTTACTAAGTCATATGAGGAAGGGTGAGCCATTTTACAGGGGGCCATTTCCTGGAAAACAAAAGGTTGGGCATATTTTTTAACTTTCACTGTTTCCCAGAAGTTCAGGATCAGGTAAAATTCAACATCTCTTTAAAGAGATTCACGAATATGTAAAACAACACTATTCTTCTCACTGAACTTACTTTTTTTTTTTTTTTAATTAATTAATTAATTTATTTATTTATTTTTGGCTGTGTTGGGTCTTCGTTTCTGTGCCAGGGCTTTCTCTAGTTGCGGCGAGCGGGGGCCACTCTTCATCGCAGTGCGCGGGCCTCTCACTATCGCGGCCTCTCTTGTTGCGGAGCACAGGCTCCAGACGCGCAGGCTCAGTAGTTGTGGCTCACGGGCCTAGTTGCTCCGCAGCATGTGGGATCTTCCCAGACCAGGGCTCGAACTCGTGTCTCCTGCATTGGCAGGCGGATTCTCAACCACTGCACCACAAGGGAAGCCCTGAACTTACTTTTTCTTTGGAGAGTATTTTCATCCAAAGATGCTATTTTGTTTACATTTATGTGTGTTATTATTTTTAAAATTATTAGTAAATATTTTAAAAAATTTCTCAGTTTTAATTTCTAACACAGCAATGTCAGTAAATATAACCCACATACATGAAAAGTCTTCGGGGTCCTCAATAAAGTTAAGAGTGTAGGAGTTTTCGAGAGAGAAGTTTGAGGTCCACTGCTCTACCTGTTTATGACACTTTTTAATTTCTTACATTACTATTGGATATTTACATAGCTACTATTTATTTAAGGTGTAAACTTCTTGAAAATGGAAACAGTGCTGTTTCTTTTATTTTTCAATGTATATAATGTCATAATTTGCACATAATTAGCACTAAAAATTAGTTGGAGATTGTTGACTGGTAGAGGTTAATTAATCTTTATCTTTATACATATAGTTAAACCCAGAGCGGAAATTCAAAACCAGCTCTATACCTGCGCGTCTGGAGCCTGTGCTCCGCAACGAGAGAGGCCACGATAGTGAGAGGCCCGCGCACCGCGATGAAGAGTAGCCCCCACTTCCGCAACTAGAGAAAGCCCTCGCACAGAAACGAAGACCCAACACTGCCATAAATAAATAAATAAATAAAATTTAAAAAAAAAAAAAAAAAAAAAAAAAAAAACCAGCTCTATAGTGTTATTTGGAGTCACAGCGAGAAAATAAATCTGTCTCCAAAATTGGAGGGTTTCATATTTTAGCATTAGAAAATTACTTCCCCTTGTTAGAATATTCCAACTTCCTTCTGTTAGTGTCCTAATTTTGTTTGTAGCCCAAAACCAGGACATAAAATTATGTCTTACTAAAGAGGAAAGATTTTCCTCATTTTAAAGTTGGAATTTGTTTTCAAAACTTGAGTTTTTAAATATACACACTTAAGTCCTAGCTGAAAGAAACCAATTAACTTAAATTTATTGTAAGTATAGAGGTAAATGAAATGGAATTTAATTTTAGAAAGCATATTTCGGCTTTTCAATGGCTGCAAAGCCACCTCTGTCTTTCTCTTAAGGTCTTGGATTCTTATCTTTCTCCGTGTATATGTATTCCTGTCCCGTTTCTGTATAGGGCTGCCTAATATCAGCATGTAGCAAATCAGAGCACCCCCCCAGATGGGAATCTCAGAGATAGGATGTATACAGCTTTACAGGACAATCATGCATAGCTAAGTGACTCAGCATTGTTTTGCCTCCATTCCAGACTCCCTGGAGAAAGAATCCAGTTGTGTTATCCACTCTTAATCCTATTACCTGAGCTTGTGATGGTGGGGTATTTGGGTTAGGAGTCGGAGTGTTCTTTCACAGGGAATGTAAGCCTAACTTTATGTCCTTTATGAAGGAAGGGAAAGACGTTAATATATGGGAAAAGTCTCTAGCTTTAGGACTCCAAATAATTAAATCCTTCAAAAGATGTTAGACCTTTAGATAAAGTGATGGAAAATCCCTCCTGATTTATTAAAAATCCATTCCAAAATTATATAAACTTTTGCTTCAATGGTTTTAATATTAGTTGTCATGAGACTTCTGGGAGTTTTGATCAAAAGTAAAAATGTTATTAGAGCTACAGTAGCAAGTCATATATAATGCCTAAATGGCAGTTTTAGTTGGTTGCCCTCAAAAATAACATTACTATTCAACATAGGTAAGTATATTGGTTTCAGAATGAGATATATTGGCCTATGTTTGCAACATTTTGTAACTGTATTCTTACGTACTGAAACTTTTCAAGATATATTTTCTTATGATTTTGGCCTATTTAAACGGTAAAAAATATTAAAATGCTGATTTTTATATAATGTATAATGTGGGGATAAAATTATGTAATTTTAAAATAAGCTCATAGTACCATTATAATATGCTTTTATAGAAAAGACAGTATCCAGAAAACACAAGGACTTGCAGTCAGCCCTAGGTCAACAGGCACAAAACCTGATTTGTTTTCCCGTAAGTCTTGTGTCCAGAAGTTACATAAGAGCTAAAAAGGAGCTTAGAGGAAGACTCTAAAACAAATGATTCTAGTGCTATGGTTGTCAATGCAATCTTCCCTAAGAATTCTTAAGTCTATCATTGTGTAATAAAAACATTGCTAACAAATTTTGATCAATCAGCACATCTTACAATATGAGAAATCAACATAACTTATTATATATTTTAATACTATTCTAAAGATATTTATGAAGTAAAGTATCTAAGTCCCTACTATGTTCCAATTATTAAATGTGCAATTGGCTATAAAATGCATTGAACATAGATCCTGTTTACTACTTAAAAATCCAGTTTAATATGGAAAAAGAATATAGGAACTACACAGGATATAGTGCATAATTATAATAATTCGTGTATCTTTCTCATTAGAAGTAGCAATAGTTCCTGTATGATATATTTTTATATTATGAGGTAGAAATGGGAAGACTTGGGCATGCTCACTTCCCCTTTGTGGGAGATGTTAGGAGGATGGCTGAGTAAATGATCAAAAGTGCTGTAAAACAGACACTAGCTAAGTCTGATAAGGCAGGATAATCCATTGTGTTCATCATCAGTACCCTTCCAAATCAGATTGGTACAAGGTTGGACTTAGCACTGGGTTAGAGAATGCTAAGGAACTTAAACATTTGATTTATTTTTTAACAATTCAACTTTTATTAAGGAAAACAGTTTTAGTGTTTCTGAAAAAAGCAAAAAGATACTTTTTTTAAACCAATTACTAGATATCAGAGGAAAATTAAAACTGTGTGTGTGTGAGACTGAGAATCAAAGTGGGATAGGAAAAGGAGGAAGGTTAGCTAATGGCACTGATTAAACTTTACTTGGATGAAGAGAGGGTAGGAAAGATTTTTTCCAAGTATGGGATGCTTTGAAAATATGGTAAGTTTAACTTACCAAGGTAGGATGAGTAGGGTGAAGGTTGCTTTGTAAAACCATTTGTTCTGAGCCTGGATGAATAAAAGACTTCTCTCATTTTCTTTGAATTTTTTGTGCATGGCCCTGGGTTCCCTGTATTTTCCAATTTTGAATATCACCTCCTATATTAGTTAAAGTGAAGCTTCACCTCTGTAAAGATACAGACCTAAGAATTATAAAGACTGAAATAAGTGAAATCTATTTCTGTCTAATATAATATTCCTACCGGTCCAGGCTATTTGGTAGCTTTGCTCCACAAAGAGTCATAACCATCATGTCGAGTGAGATTCTAGTGTTTGTAGGTAAGAGTTTTTAGTATCCCAGGGCTTCTAAATTCAAGAGCACTACTTAATTTGGTGACCAATTGGTTCTAAAACTGTCACCCAGGGGACACCCAGGTTGCACCCAGGGGAGCAACCCAAGGTCCCTAACCCACGCCTAAACTGTCTCTATAAAACGAGTTCACCTGTCTGAGGCAAGGAGGCAAGGAAGCACCTCACCCCCCATTTCTAATAAAAACCTCCCTCTGGGCAAACTTGCAGAAAACTGAAACTGTATCTTCTAGCTGTGTTTACGTGCAGGAACAAGCAGGCTTAACCACAAGAAACCAGTATAAACTAACACAGCTGCCAATTTTATAAAGGTCTTTTGGAGCATGCACTAAGATACATACCCACTCACACTCACTCAAAACTGAAGTTTCTAAGTCTTAGAGTACATGTATACTTAACTTCAGTAGAAAAGGCCACAATGTTTTTTCTCAAAGTGTCAGCTATGCTGTCACCAGTTCATGAGAATTTCTGTTTCTCCATATTCTTGCAAACAGTTGCATTATCAGTCTTTTAGATATTAACAATTCTGGTAAAATATAGTTATGTATTTTATCATGATTTTAATTTATATTTTCATAATTCCTAATTAATTATTCACTCTTTCTTATATTTATTAAGATTTTGGGTAACACTATTACGACATACTTATTCAGACATCTTGCCTCAATTTCTATAATATATTTTTTTCCATTTCTCATTGCATGGTAGGAGTGCTTTATATTTCCATGACTGGAGCCCTTTGACAAATACGTGGAACGCAATCCTTCCTCTATTTATTTAGGTTTTCTTTAATACCTCCAAATGCTTTTTATAATTTTCTCTAGAGAAGTCTTCTGCATATTGTGTTATATTTTTAATAATTATTTATTTTTTAATAAAGAATGTATTTGAAAATGTCCTTTTAAAATCTTTTATATATTAAATTTTTGATAAAGACCCAACAAGGTTTTAAGAAGGAAAATGATATAATTCAGATTTTGTTTTTTAGGAGAATCATGGCTACGTTGTGAAGGATGCATGGGCAGTGAGAAGGAGAATCCCTATAGAAGGCCTTTACAACAACCTAAGGGGCAGGGAGTCTGGGCTCAAGGTAGGGAGATGGGAACTAATATGTGATGAATATGAAAGAAATATAAGAGACTGAGTGCATAGGAATTGGCGTCATTTGGATGTGAAGAGTGATGAGGTAGGATGACAGGAGGAAAGTCACTTCCTTAGCAAAAAAAAAAAAAAAAAAAAAATCTCACCCTTTCCTTTTTCTGGAAGAATGGGAAGAAGTGTTAGTGTTGAGTAGGAGTCAAGGAAGTACAGGAATCCAAACATTCTGGTAGCCTCTTTCCACATTCTCTTCTTACATGTTCACTACATAGGAGATCAAAACCAAAATTTTTTAAAGAAATTTTCCCCTTTTCTTTGTGCCCGGTCTCCATCCTTCATGATAAATACCTATTGCTATGCAAGAAGTAAAAGCACTCAGTGAAGGCTTCAGTGATGGAAAAGGAGCTGAGGAGTTTGTGGAGTCTTCTGCCTAAGAAGCCATCAGAAAAGTCACTGTTATGTCTGATCAGTGCTGGAGATCCCAGATCACACCCTTGTTATAAGAGCTTCCTTGGAGTGCAGACCCTTACCAGTAGTCCTGGAGCAGGGAGATGCCAGTCTCGGGTAAGGCAAGGTGATGGGTGATACACTGCTCTCCAAAATGGGCATTAGCTTCTACACCTGGGTTGGAAGTGAACTAGGAAGAGGGTCCACCATGAAGGACTTTCAAGGAAGAGGAGAAACTGACCAGCAGTGCTTTTAATGAAACATGTGTACTGGTGGGCCAGACACTGAAAAGAGTCTTGAATGTAAAAATAAAAATAAATCATTTGCACCGATAATTATTCTTTCCTCTACTACCTAATTTTTTTTCCTAGACTGGATTTCTGTTTTAATCCTTTATCTTTCCAGGCTAATGTATTTCAGTCAACTGAGGGTTTCTTTTATTCCTCAGTGCAGTTGTTATGTTCAAGGAACTTACATCTTTCCAAAGGCGTGGGAATAAGGGATGGGGTGAAATAGCACAACCCATTGTTACCTGCTGCACAAGCATCACTTTTATATCAGTCTTGACCTCTGGGCACTGATAGTTTGGCTTTTGAAAATTCAAAGGCATTGTCTTGTAGACACGTTTAATGATTTCCCTGTCATACCCAGACCTGAGACTGAAAGGAATCGTTTAGTATTTCAAAAGCATGATTCTATGACCTGCGTTTTAATGACTAGTGAGAGCAAGTAATCATCCCTCATGGCACCTAGTTTTCAAAATAATTTTGATTATTTCCACCTGCTTCTTCTAGATGATCTTTAGAATAATGTTGTAAAAATCCATTGTGACTGTTCTCTTAGAAAGAAGGGTCTTAGGAACTGCAGTAAACTTTTTTTTTTTTTTTTTTTTTTTTTTTGCTAAGCCACACAATAAGATGATATGAATTTGGTTAGAGGCAGACTTTAGGGTACAGCAAAATGTTTTGCAAATTTTTACCGTTTCTTACTCTTATTAGATTTGGGGAAGCTTTTGGCTTCTCCCTGAAGAGTTGGGCTGGCTTTCTGTGTGTGCTGACGAGCTGTGTGTAAAGGCTCACTCTCACGGTCCAGGGGAGCAAGTGCAAGGAGCTGATGGGCGAGGGGCCGCCCGTGGCCCGGCGGGGGGGTTCTGCAGGCAACCTGGCCCGAGCTGCTCCTGGGCTGGCTTCCTGATAGAGCCCACTCAGTAATCCACTCATCTTTAGTAAGATCCGCGGCCTCTGATGAAGTGTGAGTCCTGACTGTGCTCCCAGCCTCTTCCAAGCCCTCAGCCATGCTCATTACATTATTATTTGGGGCGGGCCTCATGGGCAGTGTCCTCATGGGCAGTGTCCTCATGGGCAGCCACAGCTGAAGAAGTCGGGCATCCCCTCTGCTCTCACTTTCCCCCCCCCCAAGAGAAATGGTGGCCTGAGTGGGTCTCTCTTGGCATGGAGGTCTTCTGCTGTGGGGAAGCGTGCAAGAGTAAAGTGAAACTGTTCTTACACTGTTGAATACATCTAATTCAGATTTTATGCTCTGATGGTGTGCTAGATCTTCTCCACCAGACTCCTAGATTCCTACGAAGGTATTCTTGTCAGTGGGTGACTGTCAAAATCAATGTTCTCTTGGGGGTGGGTGGGGAGGTAGGGGAGATGATGATAGTAAACTATTCTGCCATCCTGCTGATGTCTCTCCGTGAATCAGTTTTTGAGGTTTTAAAATTCCTTAATTGCACATAAAATTAATAGTTCAAGTTAGGTTTTGACATTCACAATTGTTCTTTTACTATGGATTTTAATATTTCTCATCCCCAACGTCCTGTCAAATGTGTTTCTTTGTTCCTCCATTTTATGTCTTAGTGAAGGTGTCCATCCTGAACTCAGCTATCAACTAAAATAGATAAGCTAGGAGTCATTCTAGACTCTTTCTTTTGCTTCAGTAGTCCCTGCCAATTTTATCTCCTAAATAGTTCTTCAATTCAGTCTCTGTTTTTCTTTCCTACGCTTGCTGTCTGGTGTAGATTCTCATCATGTCTTTCCCAGATTGCAGATTCAACGTCTTGATTGATTCTTCCTCTTCCCTCATGTCTCCGCAACATCAAACTTGCTTGATTGCCTGCGTCCAGGCTGTTTCAACTGAACATACTGCTTAATTACTAAGATGTGCTTTTTAAAACCTGTTGATGACTCTGTCTTCCTCCATTCACCGTGCTTCACAAAGGGGCTTACAGGTGTGCTTCGATAATCGTGTCCTCCCCTCTCAGGGCCACAGCAAGGAGACCGTGACTCCTGCAGTGCCCCAAGCCAGGAGCAGCTGCATGCTTACCTTAGTTCACCCCGTGGGCATGCGCATTTCCTGTGGATCACTGGATGAATAAATGTGGAAAACACTAAACCAGAAAACTGAAAGTCCTTTCAATGACATGCAAGTCCGTCCATGCACAGCTGTACTATATAAACTCTTGTGCAAATTTTAAAAAGCATATCCCTTAGCCCCCAACAGATGACTTTAAAAAGTTACGTCAAGTAGATAGTAGTCCAACCTGATAGTATCTTTGTGCTTACAAAAAAAAAAAAAATCGTTCCTTTGGGACAGATGCAGACCTGAGTCAGATTGCAGGAATTGGGCCAGTTTCACAAACTGCATAACCATGCCTTCCTTTGAGGTGTTTGTCATGTTTCACAAATGATGCCTTTACTCTTCCTGTCATTACTGATTTGGAAAACCATCCCTAACCTCTTTCCTTTAATACTGTTTGCGTACCCACATGCTTTCAACTTAAGTGTTACCTTGAACCTGTAGCTTTTCTTCTATCGAATTTAATGTGCAGCACTATCATAGCCATTATCACACCATTTTCTGTATATAGTGTTTGCCTTTTCCAATGGACTAAAACTCCAAAAAGTTTGATACTTCTCAGTCCAGAAATTGACTCCTAGGTATCTACCAAAGAGACATAAAAACATATATCCACACAAAGACTTGCACACAATGTTCTTCTTTTTTTTCTTTTTATTTCTTTTTTCTTTTTTTTACTGAGGTATAGTTGATGTACAACATTATACAGATTTCAGGTGTATGACATAGTGATTCACAATTTTAAAATATTATACTCCATTTATAAAATACTGGCTATATTCCCTGTGCTGTACAATATATCTTTGTAGCTTATTTATTTTATACATAGTAGTTTGTACCTCTTAATCCCCTACTCCTATCTTGCCTCTCTTTCCTTCCCTCTCTCCACTGGTAACCACTAGTTTGTTCCCTAGATCTGTGAGTCTATTTCTTTTTTGTTATACTCACTAGTTCATTGTATTTTTTAGATTCCACATTAAGTAATATCATACAGTATTTGTCTTTCTCTGTCTGACTTATTTCACTTAGCATAATGCCCTCCAAGTCCATCCATGTTGCTGTAAATGGCAAAATTCATTCTTTTTTATGGCTGAGTAGTATTCCATTGTGTATATATGCCGCATCTTCTTTATCCATTTATCTGTTGATGGATGTTTAAGTTGCTTCCAGATCTTGGCTATTGTAAATAGTGGTTTTATGAACATTGGGATGCTTGTATCTTTTTGAATTAGCACTTTCATTTTTTCTGATATATACCCAAGAGTGGAACTGCTGGGTCATGCAGTAGTTCTATTTTTAGTTTTTTGAGAAACCTCCATGCTGTTTTCCACAGTGGCTTCACCAGTTTACACTCCGACCAACAGTGTACAAGGGTTTCCTTTTCTCCACATCCTTCTTATTGACATTATTCATAATAGTCAGAGAGTGAAAATAAGCTACTTGTCCATCAACTTGTTGAATGGATAAATGAAATGTGTTATAACCATACAATGGAATACTATTCAACTATAAGAGAGCAAACCACGGATACATGCTATCATATGGATGCACATTACACACAGTGAAAGAAGCCAGATATAAGAAATTACACATTGTATTAGTCTATTTATTTTAAAAGTCCAGAAAGGGCAAATCTTTAGAGATAGAAAGTAGATTGGTGATTAGCTGTGATGGAGGAGAGGGAAATCAACAGTAAATATGCATAAAGTATTACTGGGGTGATGAAAATCTTCTAAATCTAATTTATGGGGATGGTTGCATAAGTTGGTAAATTTACTAAAATATCATTGAATTATACACTTGAAATGGATGAATTATACAATATGTAAAATATTTCTCAGTAAAGTTATTTTTAAAAACTTAAATTACTTCTTTTTTTCAATTTTATTTATTATTTATGGCTCTGTTGGGTCTTTGTTTCTGTGCGAGGGCTTTCCCTAGTTGCGGCAAGTGGGGGCCACTCTTCATCGCGGTGCGTGGGCCTCTCACTATCGTGGCCTCTCTTGTTGCGGAGCACAGGCTCCAGATGCGCAGGCTCAGTAATTGTGGCTCACGGGCCTAGTTGCTCCGCGGCATGTGGGATCTTTCCAGACCAGGGCTCGAACCCGTGTCCCCTGCATTGGCAAGCAGATTCTCAACCACTGCGCCACCAGGGAAGCCCTTAAATTACTTCTTTATTCATTTTTTTTGTAGTTTTAATCCAATATCTGACCCACACAAATTTTTTCATACCTTTAGTTCTATCAAGTATTCAGCTTTCCCGCCAAGTTTTCTAGTTATTACTTCTTCATTTATAATTAGAATATGGAAGTCTTCTCTCCAGTTGGTAAATTTTTGGATGCTATCAATAAAGTCATCCATGATTCTAGTATAGTTCCATAAAATATTGTTAACTGTTCATTATGCATTTTGCATTTTCTCATAGCATTTTCTTCTGAAAACAAGTTATCTGAGATAATTCCTGAAACATAAAGTTCTATAATAAAATAGAAGTTTGCAAAATGGCATGATATTGGCCTCTCTTAGAGTTATAATAAAGACTAGTAATTGTATAGTTTTAGGAATCTTGAGGTAAGAATCTTAAGTTTGTGTTGGTTGGCTATTACTATGATAATGCTACATTTTTTAAAAAGCCACATTTGTAGTGGTTTGCAATAATAAACATATTTTTCACTCACAGAACCAAGGGTCAGCTGGACATAGGTCTAGTTGCTTCAGGCATCACTCCTTCTGGAACCTGGGTGAAGGGGAAGAATCTATTCCAGGCAGGCTCTTTTCATGGTAAATGACAGGAGACAAGAGGCCATACTAAACCACACAGGCACTTATGAAACCTCTGCTTGGATGTGGGTCTTTTGTGTCCATGAATCAGAGCTCAGAATTAATGGTGTGAGGAAATATATTTTATCCATAGTGAGGTCATAGCAAGGGAGGGAATGGAAGAAAGACCTGTGACCTTGGTAAGCACAATTTTCTTAACTTATAAATGGAATTCACTCTCTCTTTTTTCACAACAAATTTAGAATCTCAGTTTCATGAATCATATTTTGGGAAACAGTGGTGATATGAAATTGTAATTCTCAGCTCTGATTACATATTAAAATCATATGGGATGGTTTCAGAAAATACAGATGTCTAAGCTCAGACTAGACCAATTGAAACAGATTTTTGCAGGGCTGGGGTCCAGGTATTGGTACTTAAAAATTTCCTTCACCTGATTCATGCATTTGTAAGAAAAGGTTGAGATCTCTTGTTGTAGAGAAATAGACTATGGCAGAATATTTTTTATTTTCTTTATTTGAGCATTTCTAGCTACACTTCAATATTTATTTTTATGTTCCTAACCTTAAGTCCACTTTGCTTTGGGCATATCTGAATTTTAGCTTCTTAGTTATAGAAAGAGTAGTTATTCTGGAAGTTTAGAGATGGGCTTTATTCTAGTCTTGTGGCCTTATCAGGATTCTAAATTCTATTTTCCTTGGGGTGAGTCTGTAGGGAAGAGGAAATTATAAATCTCTTTCTGTGATTTTTAGTGTCCTATCCTTCTCTGGTACATTCTTATACAGAAGGAAGAATATATTTTGAGTCACAGATACATTACGATTAACTATTATGTCTCCCAGAAGGAATAGAAAGCACAATATGGTCTCAATGTTCTTTATTTGCATAGTTTTTAAAATGCATAGCCAAGAAACTACAACATTGTTTCAGATATGACACAGGATAGTAAATCTTTTTGGCCTCAAACATTTCAGTCGCCCTATGGGAGACTCTTTTCTTCACCACAAAATAAGCATCTGTTATTTGGTTTGAGTTATATTTATTGCTTTTTAAATTAGTTTTCAAATACTTTGAATATAAAACACTATTTAATAACCTATATTTAATGAGTTAGAGACATTCCATTTATATTATCATTTTATTCACATTTATGATTTGAAATTCTTGAGTACTAGTATGTAACATGGCAATTCAGGGTGTGGAATACAAAGTAAATAAGAAAGTCTAAATCATATCAAAGCATATTAGCAATAAAAAGGCAAGAATCAACACAAAAGGAAAACATAATACATAAAGCAGGATAAAGTGATCAACAGAAGTGGATTATAGTATACAACTGCAGATGATTACAGGAAAATCCACTGGAGTTATACAGTAATACTAAAGAGGTCTAACAAATATCCATTGCAAATTTGTTTCAGATAAAGGTTAGAGTTAATTCCAGACAATAATGGTGAAGTTTAAAAGAAGACTATGGACAAAAGAAAATAATATTGCAATCATAAAACTTTCTGAAGCATTTCAGAAAATAATTTTTGGAAAATTTCAGGCCACCAAAAAAGAAAAAAAAAGTGTCTGGGTCCTAAACCACATATTTATGTGGCTAAATTAGATATTACTAATTAGGTATTAATTATTTTATGAGGACTTAACATGGATTGTTCCAGTTATTTATTTCTGTGTTTAAAAAAAATCACCACAAAATTAGTGGATTAAAGCAACAGTAATTATTTCCCTCTTCTCTCATGGTTGGATGGTTCTTATCAGTCTTGCTTGGGGTGCCAGTCAGATGGCAGCTGAGTCTGGAACGATCTCAAAGGCTTCCTTTCTCACATGTGTCCACATGACCTGGGCTTCCTCACACCAGGGTGGCTTAGTTTCCAGAATAAGTTTCGCAAAGAAGATCAGGGTGTATCCCCTATAATGACCTAGCTTTGGAAATCATATGATGTCACTTTCCACTATAGTACGGAAATTCAGAGGAGGACATGTAGAGACCATATCTCAAATGGGAAGAGTGTCAACGTCCCACTGTAAAAGCAATAGGTGAAAGATTTGGTTGCCGCCATCTTGGAAGTACCATCTGCTGCATGGATCTTAAACTTCCTTTTAATTTTACCTTGTTGCAGGTAATGAAATATCTACCCAGGCTTACATAAAGAAAATAGAAGAGTTTACCTCAAGGAATTTTAATATGGAGGCTGAAGTTTTGGATGCTCATAGGATATGAATTGGGGAGGATCTCTCAAGAGTTTGCCTAGCTGTTTAAGTATGAGAAAGGCAGTTGTCTGTCTCAGACCCAAACACATATTACTCTCCCTCTCACTCATTACAATTCAGCCTTGGTCTTTTAGTTCCTCTGAAAGTCCAAGCTGGTCACCACCTCACGGTCTCTATTTACATAGGTTCATTTATCCCTGTAACCTTTGCTTAGGTAGCTCCTTCTTATATTTTGTTCCCAGCTAATATATCAGTCCTCCCTAGGCAATCCTAGGTTCCACCTCCTCCCCAGGTAATTTTCACTTGTTATCATATTACCGTCTTTTCTTGATTTTATCTATACCGCACCCACACCTTTGCATTGGATTGAAATCTCAATGAAGGTAGCTTATCATGTTCGTGCTAGAACAGTGCCTGCCACAGAGAAAGCTTCAGAAAAAGGTTCATGGAGGAGTAAATGATCAATGAAGGGCTAAGTTGACTCATATGTGAATGCTTTTGACAGCTTTAATTTTGGGGTCATCTTTGTTTTTCTTAAATGGTCATAAATCAGAAAACCTTCTGCTTTCAGGTATGTGTGTTCCCATTCTGTTATTCTGAGGCCACACAGAAAGCAGTGAATTCTTCCACATGTTAGAATTCTTCCACTGTACTTCAAAAATTTGAAACCAGTGTCCTGTCTCATTTAAATCTTCACTTTAAAGGTTGTGTATGGTTTTAAATACTTTTAATGTGACAGGTTTCTAATTCTCTTGGCATCTTTGACACATCTCTCTGAAAGTTTTCAGTTTCAAATGACAAATTTAAAGTGTGTGCTCCCAGTAGAACATAATACTTTTAGGTAATGTCTCACCAGCTGAGGATATAATAGGAGAGCACTTGCCTTGTTAGGGGCTCTATATTTTTATTGATGCAGAATCCAACGTTTTTCCTTTTCTGAGGAAACATGTTTCACAAAAAATCAAATGTATATTTCCATTTTTAATTGTGTATTTTTTTGCCAAAGCAAAACTCAGAGGCCCTTATTTTGTCAAGTGTCAAGTATCAAGAATTTTAGAGCCTTTTAAAACTGACATTTAGGAAGCAAGAAAACAAAAAACTTATTCTAAATAGGTTATAGCTCTAAAATAAATCCCGAGGATCGACACAAAATGGATCATGCTGTTTTCACATCTGAGATCAAAAGACGCTTCCAAATAATTCATAAGGCTTCTGATTTAATGCCATATGGCTGGCATCTCTGAAATAACCAGCTTGAACTTCCTATTTAAAAATGATAAAGACCTTCAAAAACAGAGATGAAAGCAACAAAACAAAATTGATTAACAACCAATTGTTAGAATTAGTTAAATCTGTAATAATTATTTGGCTAAACTGGGTGGATTAAGTCTCTCTTTCTTCATGGCTGTACCCATATTTTGACTCTAAATTCTGTAATTTCTAGAACTTTTGTTCAGAGTATCAGCACAGTAGTCAGACTTTCTGGATTAAAATCATAGATTCACCATGTATTACGTTATTGATTTTGAGGCAAGTTATGTACCATCTTCATGCCTTGGTTTCCTCATTTGTAAAAGAAGGGTATTAATAGAATCAAATCAGAAGCTCATATAAAGTGCTTAAAATACAGTGCATAGGACTCAGCATAAAGCAAGTGCTCAATAAAAGTGGGCTAATAGAGTCATGTTATTATAGAACAGAACTTTTAATTTGCTTAAAGATATTAAGGCATGTAATCTTTTCTTCAATGTCTTCCTTCTTGGCTAAGAAAGCCACATTTTCAGCACCAGAATATTAGAGTTCTGTTGCTCCAGTGATAGGAATTCAGTGAAGGCATCTGGATTATCATCTCCACCATCATCACCACCACTACTATCATGCCTCAAACTCCTGATCTCTCTAGCAGACCCCTACTTCTTAAGCTTGTGTCAACATGAGTGTCACTGGAAGCTAGTTAGAAATTCAGAACTTTAGCTCACCTAGATCTATTAATTCAGAATCTGCCTTTTAATAAGACCTCAAGTTTATTCACATGCTTATTGATATATCAGAAACTGTTATGCATTTATTCAGAGACTGTAACTCCAAGGAAAAGACTGGTTGAAAGAGTAGATCTGTGAGTATGAAACAGGACCTTTTGAGTCCACTAGGAAAGCCAGGTGTGTAGGTTTGGGGCCAAAAGTAAGTGGTGCAGTCTGGGATTTAAAGTTTCTCATTTATTTTATTTGTACACATGTGGATAGTACATAAAAGAATGCAGGAGGGATTAATGGTCCAGTGTTTGGGGCTGGAAACTGACCAACTGACCTCCAGCTCTAGATACAGGAGGAGGATTTGAACTGCAACCAATTAGATAGTAAAAAGAGGAAAAGGATATTTAAAAGTACTGTCTGTATTTTTTTTTACAAAAAGAGGGAAGAGATATGGGAACATATGTATATGTATAACTGATTCACTTTGTTATAAAGCAAAAACTAACACACCATTGTAAAACAATTATACTCCAATAAAGATGTTAAAAAAAATGCCTGGATACATTTTTCACAACAGATGAAACACTTTAAAAATTAATAACTGGAAGAGAGCCTGGAACACAGGAGACACCAAATAAATATATGTTGAAATCAACTAAAAAGTGAAAATAGTGAGAAAAATGCAAAGAACAGGACAGTCTTTTGGCCTTTAGGGAGCTCTATTTGGTGGCAAAAATAGACAATTATAACAGGATGCCATAAGTACAGGAAAGAGTTAGCACGGGGCATATGAGAACTCTTATGGGCACTTCATCCAACTTGGGTTCATATGGGTGTGAGAGGGATGTTTGTAAATGAGAATGTTTCACCTGAGTTTAAAAGGTACAATTATTGCTTATAGAGATGGAAGGGAAAGTAATGATATTCCAGGGAAATCAGTGTAGCCTTTCCTGTGAGTCATGTATGATAAGGGAGCAGGGAGACATCTTTGGAGAAATATCAGAGTCCATAGCATGGAAGTTCCTGCATGATATCCCGAAGAGCTTATGTATAATGGGGTGGTAGTACAAGTAATTTTAGATGAGGCTTTGCAGTGTTTTAAGTAGAAAAATGTTAGGATTAGTTTTTTGGTCATGTATAATAATGTAATAATAACACCTAACTGTATTATGTACTGGCAATATATCAGGTATGAGATATACCTGAAATCTTTTTCCATCAGAGTTTTTAGATAACACTCCATTGCTTTCTTGTTTCCAGAGTCACTGTTAAGGAATCTCAAGTTATTCTGATCCGATCCTTCTTTGTGACCTTAAATTTTTCCTCTAGAAGCTTCTTAACTGTTCTCATTGTGCATAGTGCTCTGATATTACCGAATCATGTGCTATTCACAACAGAACTTGGTGTTGGTTTATTTTCATCAATTGTGGTAATCACTCAATGATGGCTTTCAATCTGACAATATGCATTCTTTGGTTCTGGAAAATTGTTTATAATTTTCTCCCTTATATTTTTTTCTCCAATCTCCTTTTGGAAGTGCTAAATTCTGTATGCAGGATTTTCTGAGCTGCTCCTCTAATATAATTCATTTTAATCTCATATTCTCCATCTCTTTTTGCTTGATTTTCTTTAATATTTCAACTTTATTATTAATGCTTCTATTGAGTTTTCATTTCTATTATCATGTTATAAATCCCAAGAGTTCTTTTTATTTCTTGAAATATTTCTTACATTATGACATCAGGGTTGCACTATCTTCTTTTATATTTCTGAAGATATTAACAACAGCTTTTTAATCCTTGAGTAAGTTCTGTTTCCATATTGCTTCTCTTCTGTTTATTTTTATTTTTTATTTTTTTAGGTTAGAGGCTTTCCTTAAATGTCTGATAATTCTTGATTGTCAGCTTATATTTAACACTAAAAATATTTTTAAAAACCCGACATCAAATTCTGAACACACAGTGAATCTTGATAACTTTGGCGTTCACTGTAGGCTGATATAAGTGGGGGTGTTTAGTGGGTGAATTTTCATCTCAGCTTATTTGATTCTTTCTTCTTGACTCATCAATTTTTGCATAGAAGAGATGCAAACTCTTGTTTGCTTCAAACTTGGTTCAGAGAGTTAAGTATAGCTTTCGGCATTCTGAAAGAACAGAGAAGTAAAAGGAGTGTGAGGTTTCAGCTTTCCATACCCATGTTTCTTTGGGTTTTTTTTTGTTTTTTTTTTTATTTTTTAAAAATTTTTTTTAAATTAATTAATTAATTTATTTATTTTTGGCTGTGTTGGGTCTTCGTTTCTGTGTGAGGGCTTTCTCCAGTTGCGGCGAGTGGGGGCCACTCTTCATCGTGGTGCGTGGGCCTCTCACTGTCACGGCCTCTGCCGTTGCGGAGCACAGGCTCCAGACGCACAGGCTCAGTAGCTGTGGCTCACGGGCCTAGTTGCTCCGCGGCATGTGGGATCTTCCCAGACCAGGGCTCGAACCCGTGTCCCCTGCATTGGCAGGCAGACTCTCAACCACTGCGCCACCAGGGAAACCCTCTTTGTTTTTTTTAACATCTTTATTGGAGTATAATTGCTTCACAATGGTGTGTTAGTTTCTGCTGTATAACAAAGTGAATCAGCTATATGCATACATATATCCCCATATCCCCTCCCTCTTGTGTCTCCCTCCCACCCTCCCTATCACACACCTCTAGGTGGTCACAAAGCACCGAGCTGATCTCCCCGTGCGATGCAGCTGCTTCCCACTAGCTATCTATTTTACATTTCGTAGTGTATATATGCCAGTGCTACACTCTCATTTCTTCCCAGCTTACCCTTCCCCCACCGGGTCCTCAAGTCCATCCTCGACATCTGCGTCTTTATTCCTGTCCTTGCCTTAGGCTCATCAGAACAATTTTTTTTAGATTCCATATATATGTGTTAGCATATGGTATTTGTTTTTCTCTTTCTGACTTATTTCACTCTGTATGACAAACTCTAGGTCCATCCACCTCACTACAAATAACTCAGTTTCGTTTCTTTTTTATTGCTGAGTAATATTCCATTGTATATATGTGCCACATCTTCTTTATCCATTCATCTGTTGATGGACACTTAGGTTGCTTCCATGTCCTGGCTATTGTAAATAGTGCTGCAATGAACATTGTGGTACATGACTCCTTTTGAATAATGGTTTTCTCAGGGTATAGCCCAGTAGTGGGATTGCTAGGTCATATGGTACTTCTATTTTTAGTTTTTTGAGGTACCTACATACTGTTCTCCATAGTGGCTGTATCACTTTACATTCCCACCAACAGTTCAACAGGGTTCCCCTTTCTCCACACCCTCTCCAGCATTTATTGTTTGTAGATTTTTTAAATGATGGCCATTCTGACCGGTGTGAGGTGATACCATATTGTAGTTTTGATTTACATTTCTCTAATGATTAGTGATGTTGAGCATCCTTTCATGTGTTTGTTGGCAATCTGTATAGCTTCTTTGGAGAAATGTCTATTTAGATCTTCTGCCCACTTTTGGATTGGGTTGTTTGTTTTTTTGATATTGAGCTGCATGAGCTACTTGTAAATTTTGGAGATTAATCATTTGTCAGTTGCTTCGTTTGCTTCTCCCATTCTGAGGGCTGTCTTTTTGTCTTGTTTATAGTTTCCTTTGTTGTACAAAAGCTTTTAAGTTTCATTAGGTCCCATTTGTTTATTTTTGTTTTTATTTCCTTTTCTCTAGGAGGTGGGTCAAAAAGGATTTTGCTGTGATTTATGTCATAGAGTATTCTGCCTATGTTTTCCTCTAAGAGTTTGATAGTGTCTAGCCTTACATTTAGGTCTTTAATCCATTTTGAGTCTAGTTTTGTGTATGGTGTTAGGAAGTGTTCTAATTTCATTCTTTTACATGTAGCTGTCCAGTTTTCCCAGCACCACTTATTGAAGAGACTGTCTTTTCTCTATTGTATATTCTTGCCTCTTATCAAAGATAAGGTGACCATAGGTGCGTGGGTTTATCTCTGGGATTTCTATCCTGTTCCATTGACCTATATTTCTGTTTTTGTGCCAGTATCATACTGTCTTGATTACTGTAGCTTTGTAGTATACTGAAGTCCGGGAGCCTGATTCCTCCAGCTCTGTTTTTCTTTCTCAAGATTGCTTTGTTATTCGGGGTCTTTTGTGTTTCCATACAAATTGTGAAATTTTGGGTTCTTGTTCTGTGAAAAATGCCATTGGTATTTTGATAGGGATTGCATTGAATCTGTAGATTGCTTTGGGTAGTATAGTCATTTTTCAGACTGTTGATTCTTCCAATCCAGGAACATGGTATATCTCTCCATCTGTTTGTATCATCTTTAATTTCCTTCATCAGTGTCTTATAGTTTTCTGCATACAGGTCTTTTGTCTCCTGAGGTAAGTTTATTCCTAGGTATTTTATTCTTCTTGTTGCAGTGGTAAATGGGAGTGTTTCCTTAATTTCTCTTTCAGATTTTTCATCATTAGTGTATAAGAATGCAAGAGATTTCTGTGCATTAATTTTGTATTCTGCTACCTTACCAAATTCACTGATTAGCTCTAGTAGTTTTCTGGTAACATCTTTAGAATTCTCTATGTATAGTATCATGTCATTTGCAAACATTGACAGCTTTACTTCTTCTTTTCTGATTTGGATTCCTCTTATTTCGTTTTCTTCTCTGACTGCTGTGGCTAGTTTTGTGTCTAAAACTTCCAAAACTATGTTGAATAATAGTGGTGAGAGTGGGCAGCCTTGTCTTGTTCCTGATTTAGAGGAAAGTTTTTTGGTTTTTCACCATTGAGAATGATGTTGGCTGTGGGTTTGTCATATATGGCCTTTATCATGTTGAGGTAAATTCCCTCTATGCCTACTTTCTGGAGAGTTTTTATCATAAATGGGTGTTCAATTTTGTCAAAAGCTTTTTCTGCATCTATTGAGATTATCATATGGTTTTTATCCTTCAGTTTGTTAATATGGTGTATCACATTGATTGATATGCATATATTGAAGAATCCTTGCATTCCTGGGATAGACCCCAATTGATCATGGTGTATGATCCTTTTAATGTGCTGTTGGATTCTGTTTGCTAGTATTTTTTTGAGGATTTTTGCATCTATGTTCATCAGTGATATTGGTCTCTAGTTTTCTTTTTCTGTGACATCTTTGTCTGGTTTTGGTATCAGGGTGATGATGGCCTTGTAGAATGAGTTTGGCTGTGTTCCTCCCTCTGCTATATTTTGGAAGAGTTTGAGAAGGATAGGTGTTAGCTCTTCTCTAAATGTTTGATAGAATTCACCTGTGAAGCCATATGGTCCTGGGCTTTTGTTTGTTGGAATATTTCAAATCACAGTCTCAATTTCAGTGCTTGTGACTGATCTGTTTATATTTTCTATTTTTTCCTGCTTGAGTCTTGGAAGGTTGTGCTTTTCTAAGAATTTGTCTATTTCTTCCAGGTTGTCCATTTTATTGGCATATAGTTGCTTGTAGTAACCTCTCATGGTCCTTTGTATTTCTGCAGTGTCAGTTGTTAATTCTTTTTCATTTCTAATTCTATTGATTTGAGTCTTCTCCCTTTTTTTCTTGATGAATCTGGCTAGTGGTTTATCAATTTTGTTTATCTTCTCAAAGAACCAGCTTTTAGTTTTATTGATCTTTACTATTATTTCCTTCATTTCTTTTTTATTTATTTCTGATCTGATATTTATGATTTCTTGCCTTCTTCTAACTTTAGGTTTTGTTTGTTCTTCTTTCTCTAATTGCTTTAGGTGTAAGTTTAGGTTGTTTATTTGAGATTTTTCTTGTTTCTTGAAATAGGATTGAATGCTATAAACTTCCCTCTTAGAACTGCTTTTGCTGCATCCCATAGGTTTTGTGTCATGTGTTTTCATTGTCATTTGTTTCTAGGTATTTTTTGATTTCCTCTTTGTTTTCTTCAGTGATCTCTTGGCTAGTTAGTAGCATATTGTTTCGTCTCCATGTGTCTGTATTTTTACAGTTTTTTTTTTCCTGTAATTGATATCTAGTCTCATAGCATTGTGGTTGGAAAAGATACTTGATACAATTTAAATTTTCTTAAATTTACCAAGGCTTGTTTGTGACCCAGTATATAATCTGTCCTGGAGAATGTTCCATGAGCACTTGAGAAGAAAGTGTATCCTGTTGTTTTTTGGATAGAATGTCCTATAAATATCAATTAAGTTCATTGTGTTTAATGTGTCATTAAAGCTTGTGTTTCCTTACTTATTTTCATTTTGGATGATCTGTCCATTGGCGAAGGTGGTGTGTTAAAGTCTCCTACTATATTGTGTTACTGTTAATTTCCCCTTTTATGGCTGTTAGCATTTGCCTTATGTATTGAGGTGCTCCTATGTTGGGTTCATAAATATTTACAATTGTTATATCTTCTTCTTGGATTGATCCCTTGATCATTATGTAGTGCTCTTCTCTGTCTATTGTAATAGTCTTTGTTTTAAAGTCTATTTTGTCTGATATGAGTATTGCTACTCCAGCTTTCTTTTGATTTCCATTTGCATGGAATATCTTTTTCCATCCCCTCACTTTCAGTCTGTATGTATCCCTAGATCTGAAGTGGGTCTCTTGTAGACAGCATATATACGGGTCTCATTTTTGTATCCATTCAGCCAGTGTCTGTCTTTTGCTTGGAACATTTAATCCATTTTCGTTTAAGGTAATTATCAATAGGTATGTTCCTATTACCATTTTCTTAATTGTTTTGGGTTTGTTATTGTAGTTGTTTTCCTTCTCTTGTGTTTCCTGCCTAGAGAAGTTCCTTTAGCATTTGTTCTAAAGCTGGTTTGGTGAGCTGAATTTGCTTAATTTTACTTGTCTGTAAAGGTTTTAATTTCTCTGTCGAATCTGAATGAGATCCTTGCTGGGTAGAGTAATCTTGGTTGTAGGTTTTTCCCTTTCATCACTTTAAATATGTCTTGCCACTCCCTTCTGGCTTGCAGAGTTTCTGCTGAAAGATCAGCTGTTAACCTTATGGGGATTCCCTTGTATGTTATTTTTTTTTGTATTTAATTTTTGATAGTTTGATTAATATGTGTCTTGGCATGTTTCTCATTGGATTTATCCTGTATTGGACTCTCTGCGCTTCCTGGACTTGATTGACTATTTCCTTTCCCATGTTAGGGAAGTTTTCAACTATAATCTCTTCAAATATTTTCTCAGTCCCTTTCTTTTTCTCTTCTTCTTCTGGGACCCCTATAAATCGAATGTTGGTGCATTTAATGTTGTCCCAGAGGTCTCTGAGACTGTCCTCAATTCTTTTCATTATTTTTTCTTTTTTCTGCTCTGCGGTAGTTATTTCCAGTATTTTATCTTCCAGGTCACTTATCCGTTCTTCTGCCTCAGTTATTCTGCTATTGATTCCTTCTAGAGGATTTTTAATTTCATTCATTGTGTTGTTCATCATTGTTTGTTTGCTCTTTAGTTCTTCTAGGTCCTTTTTAAATGTTTCTTGTATTTTCTCCATTCTATTTCCAAGATTTTGGATCATGTTTACTCTGAATTGCTTTTCAGGTAGACTGCCTATTTCCTCTTCATTTGTTTGGTCTGGTGGGTTTTTACCTTGCTCCTTCATCTGCTGTGTGTTTCTCTGTCTTCTCATTTTGCTTAACTTACTGTGTTTGGGATCTCCTTTTCGCAGGCTGAAGGTTCATAGTTCCCCTTTTTTTTGGTGTCTGCTCCCAGTGGATAAGGTTGGTTCAGTGACTTGCGTAGGCTTCCTGGTGGAGGGGATTGGTGCCTGTGTTCTGGTGGGTGGGGCTGGATCTTGTCTTTCTCAGGGGCAAGGCCACGTCCGGTGGTGTGTTTTGAGGTGTCTGTGAACTTAGTATGATTTTAGGCAGCCTGTCTGCTAATGGTGAGGTTGTGTTGCTGTCTTGCTAGTTGTTCGGCATGGGGCATCCAGTACTGGAGCTTGCTGGTCATTGAGTGGAGCTGGGTCTTAGCGTTGAGACGGACATCTCTTGGAAGGCTCTCGCTGATTGATATTATGTGGCACCAAGAGGTCTCTAGTGGTCCAGTGTCCTGAACTTGGCTCTCCCACCTCAGAGGCTCAGGCCTGACACCAGGCCGGAGCACCAAGACCCTGTCAGCCACATGGCTCAGAAAAAAAAGGGAGAAAAAAAAGAAAGAAAAAATAATAATAAAAAAATAAAATAATTAAAATTTTAAAAAATTATTAAAATAAAGTAATAAAAAAGTGTTAAAAAAAAGAGAGCAACCAAACCAATAAACAAATCCACTAATAATAACAAATGCTAAAAACTACACTAAGATAAACATAAAAATCAGAAACAAGTCAATCTCAGACAGCAAACCCCAAGTCTACAGTTGCTCCCAAAGTCCACCACCTCAATTTTGGGAGCATTCGTTGTCTATTCAGGTATTCCACAGATGCAGGGTACCTCAAGTTGATTGTGGGGATTTAATCCACTGCTCCTGAGGCTGCAGGGAAAAATTTCCCTTTCTCTTCTTTGTTCACACAGCTCCTGGGGTTCAGCTTTGGATTTGGCCCCGCCTCTGTGTGTAGGTCGCTCTCGGCCTTCTGTTCCGCCCAGACAGGATGGGGTTAAAGCAGCAGCTGATTAGGGGACTCTGGCTCACTCATGCCGGGTGGAGGGCGGGGTGAACGGTAGTTATAATTGGAATGCGGGGCAAACCTGCTGGCCTCTGCAAGCATGACGTTGCAACAGCCTGAGGTGCACTGTGTGTTCTCCCCAGGAAGTTGTCCCCGGATCACGGGACCCTGGCAGTGGCGGGCTGCACAGGCTCCTGGGAGGGGAGGTGTGGATAGTGACCTGTGCTTGCACACAGGATTCTTGGTGGATGCAGCAGCAGCCTTAGTGTTTCATGCCTATCTCTGGTGTCCAAGCTGATAGCCACAGCTCGCGCCCATCTCTGGAGCTCGTTTAGGAGGTTCTCTGCCTTCTGCGGGCAGACAGAGAAGGAATCCCCTCTCTTCACGCACCCCAAAACAATGGTCTCTTGCCTCTTAGGCAGGTCCAGACTTTTTCCCGGACTCCCTCCCGGGTAGCTGTGGTGCACCAGCCCCCTTCAGGCTGGGTTCACACAGCCAGCCCCAGTCCTCTCCCTGGGATCCGACCTCTGAAGAAGCTGGAGCCTCAGCTCCCAGCCCCCACCCGCCCCAGTGGGTGAGCAGACAATCCTCTCGGGCTGGTGAGTGTTGGTCGGCACCGATCCTCCGTGCGGGAATCTCTCTGCTTTGCCCTCTGCACCCCTGTTGCTGGGCTGTCCTCTGTGGCTCTGAAGCTTCTCCCCTGCCCACCCCCCATCTCCTCCAGTGAAGGGGCTTCCTAGTGTGCGGAAACTTTTCCTCCTTCACAGCCTCCTCCCCGAGGTGCAGGACCCGTCCCTATTCTTTTGTCTCTGTTTTTTCTTTTTTCTTTTGCCCTTCTCAGGTACTTTGGAGTTTCTTGCCTGTTGGGAAGTCTAAGGTCTTCTGCCAGTGTTCAGTAGGTGTTCTGTAGGAGTTGTTCCACATGTAGATGTATTTTTGATGTATTTGTGGGAGGAAGGTGATCTCCACATCTTACTCCTCTGCCATCTTGAAGGTCCCGCCCCTTTTTTTTGGATGATACTACATATTTAATTATTCCAGAAATCTTTCAGATTCAAAACATTCTATTGATATTCACTCCTTCAAGTAACATTGAGTGGAGGTAGGCTTCGAAATGCTTCTCAGACTTTTTTCCCACCTGTTTCTCCTTATTTTAGTCACATCCCTTCACCATCAGGTGAGGCTAGGATGTGTTATATCCCTTACTACAACTAGACCTCCCCACACCAAGTCTATTACCATTAATAATAACAATAGATAATAGGCTATGTTAGGGTTGACTTTTAATGGAAAAATTATGCTTAGCTATCAGAAATCTATTTGTAAGTATGCATGTGTATTTAAGTTTGTAAAACTTTCACAATTAAACTGCCTAATTTTCTCCTTTTTACTTTAGAGCAATATATAATCTGAACATGTGCTGTAGAAAATGAATGTACAAAAGGCAATGTGTTTGTAAAGCTATGGCAGCAAGTAATAGCAATTTATAGACATGCTGAGTACCTTGTGAATTAATGCAGTAGGACTATCAAAGACTAAGACAAAAACATATGAATAATATTGATTGAGGTGTGAAAAATAAAACTTTGTTAATAATAATGTCTTCTCTGTTAATGTGGAGAATTATGAGAGTAAATTGTACACATTTTTATTTAAAGTGCAAGTAGACTAAGACATCAATATTTTTATGTAAATTAAATTGTGTAAATTATATAGAACATTTGCATGTTATGGAGTTTTTAATTTAGAAAGAAAACTATAAATAAAATTGTGTAGGGGGAATTTTAAGGAAACACAGAAAAAACTGTTTTTTGCTGAGTTTTAAGTGACAGGATGCTGATAAAACAGAAGACATTGAAAGTAATCAGAGGTGGCAGAAAATGTTCTCATATAAGCAATAGTTGTAACATTGTGCAAAGGGGCGGATGAAATTAAATGCGATTGCACATCTCTTTCTCTGTTTCAGAGAGATAGGCATTTTAAACTGGATCATGAAATGGATTGGGAGCCAAAGGAAATCTGAGATAAATGAGAAGGCAAGCATGAGGTTTAGTGTAATATGAATTCATACAAAAAGCTCCTGCACAATTTAGAAAATGAGAAGTGGAGATTTGTTCATGTTACCTCAGAGCAAACAAAATATGAATTTAAAAGGAAAGTCAAGAAAAAAAAAAAAAAGCAGACCTTTTAGAGTACGGGAAAAAGGTGGCCACAGACATGATTATAGATGCAAAATGGGTGGAGATGAGCTGAGTTTTCTAAACGAAAATGATCATAAAAAGTTGGTGGATGATCAAAGAGAGGTAAATGAGCATAGAAACCTGAGCTTGAAAGTGTTCCAGATCAAGAAGAAGTTTTGATTTTGAAGTATCTAAACAGTATATAAAATCATTTTAATGAGCTCTTTGGCTCATCCCAAAATTCACAGGGAATATGGAATCAATTAGAGGTGATTTTTCACAATTAATTTATATATTCCAGAAAAATAAACTTTCTAGACACATTATGACTATCCAAGCTGCTATGAAATAAACAACAACAACAAAGCCATAATACTTTCCTACTCTCCACAGAGTTAGAGATTTTTTGGGGTATAATTGCCAGGAACACAAAGTTGTTGTGACTGAAAAAAAACAAATGTGAATTTAATCATTCACTTAAGTGGTTCGAAAAGAGGTCAAATTAGACTATGGCAAAGTTCCACCCAGACATTAAAGAAATGTTATTAAGGATCTGTACCTACCTCTATCAGCCTCCGAGCTTACTCCTGTTTGTGTTGCCTTCATTTTCTAGGCAGTTCTCTCCATATGGTGGGATTATACACCTACCTTCAGAATCAAGCATTTTCTCCATGGTTCATGAACAAAAAGATGCTGAAAATAAATACAACAAAAATGACAAATACCACCATGTAAATTGTTAACTAAGGGAGAGTAACTTCCTGTCCTATGTTCTTCACCTAGTGTAGTTCTGTCTGTTACATGCGTACCTCAGAGAGATTTCGGGTTCAGTTCCAGACCACCACAATAAAACGAATGGTGTTAGAAAATGTTCTAACTTCATTCTTTTACATGTAGCTGTCCATTTTCCCCAGCACCACTTATTGAAGAGACTGTCTTTTCCCATTGTATATTCTTGCTTCCTTTGTTGTAGATTAATTGACCTTAGGTGTGTGGATTTACTTCTGGGCTATCTATCATGTTCCATTGATCTGTAAGTCTACAAACTTATGGTTACCAAAGGGAAAACTTGAGTGGGAGGAATAAATTAGGAGTTTGGGATTAACATATACACACTACTATATATAGAGAATCAACAAGGACCTACTATATAGCACAGGGAACTCTACTCAGTATACTGTAATAACCTACAGGGGCAAATAATCTGAAAAAGAATGGATATATGTATATGTATAACTGAATCATTTTGCTGTACACCTGAAACTAACACAACATTTAAAATCAACTATACTCTGATATAAAATAAAAATTAAAGAACGTGAAATGAATGGGACAACAAAGTGCATCACAGATTTTTTGGGGGGGTTTCCCAATGAATATAAAATATAGCATATTACCCTATACTGTAGTCTATTAAGTGTTCAGTAGCATTATGTCTAAAAAAACAATAAATAAAAAATAATTTATTGCTAAAACATGCTGACCATCATCTGACAATACAGGGTTGCCACAAACCTTCAATTTGTAAACAAACATGGTATCTGTGAAGCACAATAAAGCAAAGCACAATAAAATGAAGTATGCCTGTACTTTTACCACTGGAGAGTGGGGGAATAGTGGGATAAATGACTATCCACAAATAGAATAAACTGCTGTCCACTAGCAGTTCAAAGACTACATGCAGCCAATATTTAGTGAACACCAATAATGGGCCAGATAATCTGCTATCGGCGCATCAGTGAAAAAATACACAAAGATTTCTGTTCTCATAGAGCTAAGGAAATCAGTTAAGGAAATCAGAATATAAATAGTAATCATAAAAAGACATACATTATATAATATTTTAGAAGGTGATAGATACTTTGCAAAAAATGATAAAGAGTTATGTTGAAGGAAAGGGCTTGAGAGTACAAGGATTGGTGTATGGGGGGTTGGTACTTTAAATATGGTGCCTAGGGTAGGATTCACTGAGAAGTTCCTGCCAGGGCGAGACTTGCATGGAAGTGGGAGGTGGCCATGGAGATATCATTCCTTCCAGGCCTAGGACAGGAACTTCTCTGATGTGGTAGAGGAATGGTGTGAAGGCTAGTGTGGTTAGAATGGGAGAGTGAGGACATGATGTCAGAAACTGCAACTCATTTTTGACTTTGATTTTTATTCTGAGTGAAGTGTGGAACCTTTAGAAGGTGTTGAGCAGAGGAATGACATAATCCAAATTATGTTTTTAAAAAGATCACTCTGGCTACTCTGTTGAGACTTCTCTGGCACATGGGCAGAGAAGCAGTGAGATCAGTTAGTAGGAAATTGAGTAATCCAGGAGAGAACTGATGGTGTCTTGGACGAAGATACTTCCAGAGCCTTCCGGTTCTTGAAGAGCCATTGAATAAGCAGAGAACACATGTCTACTATAACAATTTGGATTGCAATTTCTGTTTAATTTGGCTGATGCTTCATGGAGAGAAAAATGTAGCATTTTATCCTAAACAATTATAAGACTTTATTATGATATACCTAGTTATTAATAACATAGCTAACCATGGCTTTACTAATAACATTCTATACAGTTATACAGGGCTCTCTTCTACCATTTATTTATACAATTATATTCTTCCCTTATTCTGTGAAATAAGGAACCCAAATATTATCAATGCCTTTTTTATAAATAGAGAAATGGACAATCACTATAATTAAGTGTCTTGCTCAACTGGAGATTTTCAAGAATTCCAAGTGTCAGTCAACACTGAAGATGCACCCATTTCGTCCTGCTGTCTTCTCTCTTTTCTGGTTAACATGCCATTCTTAGTGAAGCCATGCAGCTGTTATCCATTTTCTTCCCATTCACTCCTTTTAACGCCAATGGAGTCTACTCTTAATATTTTGATGGCTCTTTGAAGAACAACCTTCCTGCTCAGCGATTCTCCACCCCTTCTCTCTTCCTTTCCCTGTAATGGAATTTAGAACATTTGATGGGGAACTTCTTTTTGTCCTCAAACTCTCTCCCCCTTTGGTTCTAACCGTCTAATCTTAGGTGCTACGGGAAGTTGATGTCTAGATTTTCCATTGAAAACCAGTGTGTCACATTCATATAATTTTAGCTTCAACATCTGGAACAGCCAAGTTCAGCTCACTTCCATGCTTACAGTTATCTTTAGGAGATGTGAACTTGAATGCTTCACTACTATCTTAGGAATATTAACACTAATTTAGTAGGGGTTCTTAAAACTCACTACTCTTCTCATTTCTGGTGTCTGACCTTGACATTAGTGGTCTCCCAGTTGTTCCTGACTTCAAACTATTGAATTATATTTGATACTAGCAGGTCCTTCACTCACTTTTGTTGATTTTTACTTCCAATCTACTCTCAGAGTCAAACATTCTCCTTTATTTTCATTTCCATCAAACTGGACCTGGTACTCATTAGCTCATACCAGATTTACTTTGACAATATCACTTGATGATTTCCTAGCTTCAAGGCAATTTATAATACTTACCTACATACTGTATTCAGAAACCCTACGGTGACATTTTTTCCCTACAGCTTCAGGCCTAAATAGCTCTGGTTCTCAATTTCATAACTAATTGGATATCAATTTACTTCTAAAAATTTGCTTTACCAATCCCTAGAATTTTCTGATTTGGCCAGAGGAAGGGGGCAGGGAACTAATGTTTGTGAAATGCCAACTGTATGCTGGTCATATGAGACAGGGAAGAAGATCATAAGAAAGGGACTTTAAAAAGAATGTATAGTACATGGTATAGTCACTTCACAGAGAAGTTGATGAAGTTGATATGGTGATGTGACATGTTTTAGAGAAAATAGGAACAGCTCTTTTGAAAAGTGCAATCAGATGGCAAATGCTAGCACAGTTAGTTCATTTTGTTCTGCCTCTGGCAATGTGGAAGGATGAATTGGACACATACATAAACAATACAGGAACATTTTCTCCTATTACGCCTTTGGATCTTCAAAGTTGTAAACTGAAACAGTATTCACAAGCTTATAACCTGAGGCTGAGCTAGCACTGAAGATGAGGCAGACCCATAAGGGAACTCTTGGTCAATTCCAAGATCAGGGCTTTAGTTAGGTTTAGAGAAATTATTGGAAGTTCAACATGGAAGCAGGTACATTTCAAGGAGCTAATGAGTTTAATGAGGATGATAATCAGGTTTTTCATATTCACTCAAGAAAAAAAAAGAAAAAAAAAATCCCAGTAAGATTTGGAACAAAAATATCTGTGCTATCCAGGATCTTTTTGCAAATTATCACTCTGTATTTGGCATATGCTATTTAGTATTTCCTTTAAAAGTAATTTCCTAATAAAATTTTGTAACAAATGCATGTTGTGTGTGTGTGTTATGTGTACGCATGTGTGTGTGAAAGAGAGAAAAACAGAGACACAGAGGGAGGCACAAAAACTTTTAGAAAATCTGCTTTCCACAGAAATGTTCTGTAGGGAGATTGAAGATAAGGGTATATATGATAAATCTGTGACAACATAACTTCTGTCAAAGATGGTGAAACAGTAATAAACAGAGAACTGAAGCCAAGAGCCTGGAGCCAGGTGGGACGAATAAAAAGACAGGTCACTTCTCCTGGATACTTAATGAAACTGGAAAGGCATGGGATTCCCACCAAAAGTGGGTTGGAATTTGAGTCAGTTTCATCTGAATGGGAGGGGACAGGCTACTCGTCCGGATCCAGTGGGTGCGGGCACGGCATGCTGCTGGGCCTCGCCACCTCACACCAGCTGTGGGAGCAGCCGTGAGCTGGTGCAATGCAGCCAGGAGTCTCTTCTGCACTGTGAGGGAAGAGCACCTATTTTCTCCCCTTATTACCATGAGGTAAGAGAAGCACTAGTCCTGAAAGCCAGCACGCCAAGAGAATTCCAGAGTTCTGCTGTCAGTTAAAGCAATTAGGGAGCTTCCAAAACAAAAGAAAAGCAGTAAGTAAACAAAAATCAGACCAGTTAAATTTGCATCTCTTAGGAAGGAGAACAAGCTGATATTTTTCTGCAAAGCTTCCTAGGTGATATTAATGTAAGTTAACGTTGAGAACCATTGTTCTGGATAGAATTACAGACTTTAGTATATTCTAACCATTTGTGCTTACTATTTTTATAGCAGTTAATTCCATGAAGGAAATCCACATTTTCTTGGAATAGATTGGAGGCACCTTAAGAGCAGAGACTAATTTTTTGTTTTTGTTTATTTTTTATGTCTGTTATATCCTTAGTATCCAGCACATTGCCTGGCATATACTAGGTTCTTAGAAATATTTATTTTATGAATATTCATGATTGAATACATGATTGCATAATTCTATATCTTGTTTTTTGGTCCCACTGCTATTAGCTCAGACATCTACTGACAGGCTGTTTTCTCTTTGTCCATGACTGGTTCCCCTATCACACACAGGCTGGGTAAGTTCCTATAGTAACGCCAATAAAACAACTCTCCAGAGTGTCTCTTGTGAGGTTACCCTTCAAAGCCATCAGTACCAGGTGTATTAGTTTCCTAGGGCTGCCATAACAAAGAATAGCAAACTGGATGGTTTAAAACAACAAAAATGTGTGCTCTTACAGGTCTGGAGGCTAGATGTCTGAAATCAAGGTGTCAGCCATACTCCCTCTGAAGGCTCTGGCAAAGAAGACTTCCTTGCCTCCTTTAGGTTCTGTTGACCGCGGGCATTCCTTGGCTGTGGCAGCCTAACTCCAGGTTTCTGCCCCCATTTTCTCTCTATAAACTTCTCTTCTACTTGTAAGGATACAAATTATTGGATTTACGCTCACCACCCTAATTTCAGAATGGTTTAGTCTTGAGATTATTAACGAACTCCATGTGCAAACACCCTAGTTCTAAAAAAGATCACAATCTGAGGTTCTGCGTGGACATGACTTTTGGGGGAATGCTATTCGACTCACTACACTAGGATAGTCAAAGGACTAATTAGAAATTGTCTCTGTTGAGGGGTTAATGCTGTGTTAGTACCATGATAAATATCCAATAGGACAGCTTTGCCAAACCAGGGAATTTCTAGTTTGAGTCATAAACTAAATGTACTGCATTTCAAGAGCCAATAAAAACATGTAAAACATACCAAATAGTTTTTGTCTTATTATTTCTGCAATTCTTTATTTTGCTTCAGGGAGAAAACTACAATTGTTTGTTAAAAATTATCATTGAGTATCATATATGCATATGTAAATGTTGTTTCTATATATAGGAACTTCATTAGGTAGATTCTAGATTCATCCTAATGACTCATAATACAACTTTAGCTGTAAAAAATCATTTTTACTGTGGCAAGGAAAGCACATTCTTATATGAGGGTAGTGTCTTTAAAACAGACTCTGGAACTCAAAATTCAGGAATTTTCAGGTTTTAGATTATGTTTGTTAATACTAGAAAAAACGTATGCTTCACCATTAAGGATTCTAGGACACAGTGAGATTTCTTCCTGGAAGTGTTGGGCTGCTTCCAGATGGAAGAAAGAGCCTGGAGTCAGCAACAGAGACACCAACGGTTTAATGGAAGGGGGATCTTACATGTCTGAAACAATCTCCTGGAACGACCCCCCACCGTGGGGTGGAAATGGAGGGCAGGACATGGTGTCAGTCTTCGCTCCTGGGGGGAAGGGGATGTTACCAGTTAGAGAGGGAATTAAGTCAGGTTGGCTCATTGTTTACCATTGTTTACCAGGGAAACCAGCAGGGGGGCATGCCCTTCATTGCCCCTTTGATAAGCTATCATAGTGGAGATGTTCTGTTCTAATAATTAGCTGGGGTCAGGGGCAAGTATGTAGGAAGGTCAGTCATGTGAGTAGGGTGTAGGTGAAGCAGGCACTGGTCAAGCAGGGGGTGTACAGAGAGCAAGACAACAGCCATCTTGGGTGGCCTGACCATACAAGTGGAAAGTAAAATTATAAATAGTATACAAGGACTCACTTTCTTTTATCTTGTAAAACATATCTGTGAATTAGTTATAACCAGACATTTAAGAAACAGATTCTATTTAATTGATTGCATAAAGTTTGTGTCACAATACAAAATTGGAGACTTCTTAGGTCAAGAAATTTCCTTCTATTTATTTAATTTATTCTGTAGTATCTGTAAACGAAAAAAATAAGGATATGGACTCCGAAATGGTATATATGTTTCAGAATTAATCTTATGAAAATATTAGTAAAATCAAATTGTTACTCTTACCATGTGTAAATATGGGTGTTTTGGCTGTAAAATGTTATGTGAGTGGCTTTTACAATACAGGCATACCTTGTTTTTGGTGCTTGGCAAATATTTTGGTTTTTTTACAGATTGCAGGTTGGTGGCAACCCTGCCTCGAGCAAGTCTATCGGTGCCATTTTCGAACAGCATTTGCTCACTCTGTGCCTCTGTGTCATATTTTGGTGATCCTTGCCATATTTCAAACCCTCCATCGGCAGAAGGATTATGATTTGCTGAAGGCTCAGATGATGGTTAGCATTTTTCAGCAATAAAATATTCTTAAATTAAATTATGTACATAGTTTTTATGGACATAATGCTATTGCACACTTAAAAATCTACAGTATAGCGTAAACACAACTTTTCTATGCACTGGGAAACCAAAAAATTTGTCTGATGCTTTATTGCAGTATTCGCTTTATTGTATGGTCTGAAATCAAACCCACAATATATCTGAGGTGTGCCTGTATCATCAGCACCAAATCATGCATCAGCATCACCATCATAATAATAACAGTAAAATATTAATATTAAAATGCATTTATGGAAAATAATAGCATACTAAAATCAGGCATACTTAAATAGTTATATTTTTGATGTGTAGCTTCAGAATATAACATTTATGTTCAAACGTCAATTAAGTATATTACATTTGTATAGATATATATTATAATATATATTTTTCAAATATATGGCTTTAGGTTAAGTTTCCTTCTTAATGTTTAACAAGTAGAAGGAAATAACTGATGGATTAGAAAGCAAAGGCAATATGCTTTAACGTTTGCCTAGCAGCATTCTGATTAGGGAGAACAAGGAATTTTGTTTCTAACTCTTATAGCGTAAAGCTTGTTATAAACATGTAGGCAGTATTCATTTAAAGAAACTATCACAATCAAATGGTGACTCTGTGGGAAATCAAACACATTGTGAGAATTGTATAGATTACAATTTGGAAGGTAAAGTAGGACATACATAACTTGCCCTGTAGCTCAAAATAATTCACAGTGTTGAATAATAGCTTTATTAATGATCAGACAGAAGAGATAAGTAGCACATGAAACCTAAGAATGTTACAATTTTTGAAAAGAAAAAAAGGAAACCTAGGGAAGGCAGAGAACCATATCAGAAAAAATAAAGGTGCATGAAAATATAAGTAAAGGATAAAATTGAACTTTAAATTAAAAATGTAGAATGAAAAAAAATCACAAGATGTTTGTTTATTGCCAATTTCAAGTTAACATGAAAATCAATCCTTAGAACCTCATAAAGTTTATTTAACATCATAGAAGAAACAATTAATTAAGGACATTTTTTTCTTCCCTTAAAAAAAATTCAATCTATTTTCTCATTCTATGGGCTTATTTACTCCCCCCTCCCTGCACTTCACCTATATTCCTATTTCTGTCTGCCTTTAAGATTTAACTTTGATTCTATTTTCCTACTTCTGTTTCTCTTCCCAAACTAGGATAAACCAAATAATTTTTTTCTTCTTTTTTCCCCCAATTTTATATCTTTTCCCAGAAGCAAAAATTGTCTGATGAGGTTATGAAAGAATCTAACAGAAGGAATGTCCATTGGCCTATTGCAAAAGTCAAGCAGAATCTATGGGTGCATGCCACATAATCTGCATTCATTTAATACAGGTTACAGGCTATTTCAAACTTGCACATGGAAAGACTCTAATTGGAGCATCTGTACTACGTGTGTCCATTTTTCTCCCTATTCTTAAGGTTTCAAAGCTCAAATATTAGGTTTAAATGTAACTTTAATTAGTCCAGGACATTTAAAATTCATATTTATCTATATACACATGAATACACACATATAAATACAATATATATTTTTTTACAAATGCATTGTGATCAAGAATTTCTGCTTCTCCATGGGATGGAGTAGTTTGCGTCAAGCCAGCATTCCAACCAAAGAAAACTAGAAAACCCAGATAAAATAGAGAAGTCATCTCTTTGAAGCTATCAGAGATCTGCAGTGGCAATGGTATCTAGAGGGGCTAAAACTCCAGAGATGAAAGACCTTCAGAGAGGTGAGCAGACATCTGCAGCCACTTTTCTTCTGGAGAACTTAGCTATTTCTAATTCTGCACCGGTGTCCAAGAACTGGACCTTTGTGTTGGCAGAAGACTATTGGCAGTGGACAGAGAGCTTTTGGTGGGAATTTGTGCTCAAGAATGCAGGGCCTGTTCCAATCTGGTATTTTATAGGACTGGAACCAAAAAATCTAAGCCACGTTCTAAAATCAGACAATATTCTCTCAATTTGGGGACAAAATGTTAGAGTCAGGTATTGATCAGGGGAGGGGTCCTAGACACTAGATCGATAGTTTAAAAATTCTGGGTGATCAAGTGCACGTCAGAGGTGGACATCTCCCCTTGGGGGGTCTTTCTCTGTGTGGACTGAGCACAGTCCTATTTAGGCTAAGGTGATCAGCCTCCGCCCTCTACCTTGCGGGGGGAAACCTTAATCATCACTCAGGCAAGTTAACATCATCTGGAGACTTTTAAAAACACAGTATCTATCATTAAAACAAAATTACTAAGCACACCCAAACCATATGACCAAAATGAAGAGAAAAACAGTAAACTCAGATCTGCAGTGATTCACATATTGGAATTAGCTGACAAGGACGTTAAAATAGCTTTGATAAATATGCTACAGAAAATAAAGGAAAAAAATAGGGAATTTCACCTGAACACTGGCATCTATGAAAAAAGAATTGATTAGAAAGAAGCAGACAGGGTAACAGAAAAATAGACAAAAACCTTGGACACTTCATAAAAGAGGGTCTTGAAATGACCGATAAGCATATGAAAACCTGTCAACTTTCTTTTCGTCCGAGAAATGTAAATTAAAATCACAAGATGCTAACACTACACACCCACCATCATGAATATGAAGAAAAAGTCAGAAAATAACAAGTATTGTTAAGCATGTGGAACAATTGGCATAAACAGTTGCAATCATTTAAAAAAAATACTATTTGATGGTATTTTATAGAGCAGAAAATACAGATGCAGTTTGATCCAGAAATTCGACACCTTGGTATCTTGTTTAACATGTATTAAACGAAAGATGTATACAAAATATTCAACAGAGCTCTATTCATAATATTCAAAAGTTGAAACAACACAAAATGCCTTTTTACTGTAGAATTGGTATAGTGTATAATAATAGTATACTATCAAGCAATGAGAATATGTGAATAAAGACTGCACAAATCAACATAGAAGAATATCTCAAAAATAATATGGAGCAAAGTAAGCCAGATACTAAAGAGTACATAATTTAGATTCCATTTCCATTAAGTTAAAATAAAGGTAAATTTGATCTAAAGTGTTCAACCTCAGGATAGGGGTTTTATGATTGGAATGGCGCATAGAGAGCAATTTGAGAATATTAATGATATTCTGTTTCTAGATTTGGATGTTAGTTATGCAGCTGTGTTAACTTTATGAAAATTTACTGAACTGTACACTTATAACTTATATTCATTTCTTTTGTTATACTGTAATAGTATCATTAAAAATAAAAATAATAACATTTAAAGTCCTGACAAATTTTAATAAACACAAGAGAATTTATTTTACCAAAGTCTTGTTGACCTTTACAGTGGTCATATTCAGACTTTACACTGTATTTATTTCTACTGATGAGATTAACACTACATAATCTATTGCCTATAGTGTTGAAATTGTTTTTTAACTTCTTTGTACAAAATTTTTTTGGAAAATCAGAATTATTACTGTATTTTAAGCTCTTTCACCAATATTCAACGTATTAAAAAAAAAAAAAGTCAATGGCAAGGAACTTTAGACTACATCCAGTGATAAGATAAAACAGACTATTGTAGAAAAGTAGAAACTTAGAAAAATTGTTTAAAGCTCTCTGGTGACTTGTTCACTTTCTGGATAGCACTGAAATACTTATAAATCTAAAACAAAAACAACTCAGATTATTAGGATGATGTTCCCAAGGAAAAGTGAAAATGAAATAAGTGATTTTGCTCATGTGGTTTGTCCAAGAGCCTTGATACAACAATCTTGTTGATAAAAATGTAACCTAGTGAGCAAGACACTTTATTTACAAGAGCTGGTTTCCTCAGATATGACCACACAGGTACCATAAATATGACGTTTTAAGAAGTTCTTCTTTATAAATTAAGACAACATGTCAGATTTTAGCCAAACATAAGCACACAATATACAGGAATAACCTCACTTTTTAATGTCCTATCTATTGAAGATTATGTTTAAAGGGAGCACACAGAAATAGAGAGATTGTGAAAGCATATGTTTTCTGTAGCAGACTGAAGAGTAGATTTCCGATATCGTTGTTAAAGTTATAGCTGCTGCATTCAAAATTAAAGAACACATATAAACCTCTAATATATCTGACCTGCTGGTCTATCATTGTTCTTGCAATTTTCATCACATGTATCACTTATTGTTTTAATTTTCTATTTATTCAACATGGACAACATGAATTTTGCCCATAAGGCAATTTCAGCTTCCATTTTATCATTAGCCATCACATTGCTTTAGAATTGTCCTAAATATTAAGGTAGGTTGCAACTTGATGTGAATTTCTTCAACAGTCCAGTGATCAGGAGACTAATGTTTCCCAGGAGGAAAACTCCATTTACATGCAAGGGTTTTCTTTTCCCCCTTTGGCTTTTGGTGAAGCTGCTGTCCTGAGGTAAATGCTTTATTTGTAGCCCCTTCTTCCAAGAATCACTTTATATACGAGTCAGGCTTACATTTTGGTGTTGCTGACCAAGGAATGAGAGAGAAGGCAGTTGTGCACCTGGGGTTGTGCTTTTACTTCCAGACCAGCCAATCAAACATTCTTAATCCAGAGCAACAAAAGGGGTTTTGTGTTGTGTGTTCACACTTGGGCCCGTATTTCCAACACTCACGGCTGTGATTTTCTCAACAGTACCTGGTGGTCCTTGTGTGCTTGCCTGCTTCAGTCTGCTGGGATCAGTGCTTTGTGATGTAATTTGTTATGCTGGTGCCTTCTCCTGCTTTCCCAACTAAAGAAAAGTTCCATTTGTTATTTTCTGTGGATTTAAGATAAAGGTAAATTGTTCAAGTGCCTTGAGAGAAGTAAATTTAAAAAGCTAAATATTCAGTACTATAATACAATATTAAATTACAATAAAACACTGACTTTGAAACAGAGGATCTCATTTCAAGTTCTGGCTCTGTCACTTCCTGATGATAAAATTGGACAAGGTGTATCAGGCCCTGTAAAATACAATAATAATAGTTTTCATTTCTTAGGTTTGTCGTGGAGACTAAAAGAGTTAATTAATGTACAGCAATTAGGAGAGTACCTGGAAGGTATTACATACAACATTAAGATTAGTCATTATTAATGTTATTATTGTTACAAATATTCTTAACCAATTCTTCTAACATATGACTTGCTGCTTCAGAATTTCAAGTTGTATTAACACCTGGTTTTATTGATAATCTCTATGATTCAATACTGAGTAACATAACTTGTTTATAAAAATATAATGCAGGCAAAGGAGATTAATACATTTGATTTTAGTAGCTAATCGTTCATTTAAACAATCATTCAACTGTTAAGTAACTACTTCATACCAGAAGAGTTAAAAAAGTGTAAGATATAATCCTGGTCTTCAAGGTCCTTGAAGTCTAATAGTGTTTACATTCTAGCAAAGAGAGGGAGAGAGAGAGAGAGAGGGAGAAAGGGAGAGAGAATAAATATGAATGACAGGGCTTCCCTGGTGGCGCAGTGGTTGAGAATCTGCCTGCCAATGCAGGGGACACGGGTTCGAGCCCTGGTCTGGGAAGATCCCACATGCCGCGGAGCAACTAGGCCCGTGAGCCACAATTTACTGAGCCTGCGCGTCTGGAGCCTGTGCTCCACAACAAGAGAGGCCACGACAGTGAGAGGCCCGCGCACCGCGATGAAGAGTGACCCCCACTTGCCGCAACTAGAGAAAGCCCTCGCACAGAAACGAAGACCCAGCACAGCCATAAATAAATAAATAAATAAATAAACCCAAATAAAGTCATAGTTTAAAAAAAAAAAAAAAAAAATATGAATGACAGTTCCTGAAAGTGTTACATGTAGTTAAAAAACTTTGGCTCTGGTACATAACTCCATTAAATTAAATTCATTTATGTATTTATTTACTTATTTAGTGCCTTGATCCTTCATTCATTATTTTATAGATTAAAATGGTATTGTTTCCCACATATATTTACTATATATAGATATTATTATCCAGAAAAGTAAAATATAAATACACTATGTACCTCTAAAGATAGGACAATTTTTCTTTGCTTTAAGCCAAAAAAAAAAAAAAAAAAAAACCATCTTAAAAAAAATTCTAGGTGTCCTGGGATATGGAAGGAAAGCATATTGTACCAAACAGTGGGTTTCCAAATATATATATATATGTAGAGAATATGTTATTTATATTGTCAAAGAAAATTTGCACCAGATAGAGTTAAACAGACAAGGAAGACTTTATTCAAGACTGCTGCAATAGGGGTCAAGATTACTGCGATATGGGAGAGGGACTGAACTCAACTCCACTTAACAACAGAAAGGAGAGTTTTAAGCACTGGGTAAGCTAGTGGAAAAGTACTAGGGGAAGTTTGTCAATGTGATTAGGCCATTTGTGTTCCCTAATGAGTACTTATGGAAGTTAGGCTCCTCTCCTCCCACAAAGATGAGGAAATATGGGTGCTATCTTTCTTGATGATGCTATGTTTCTTGATGATTACATTCAAAAAGATAGTTCTCAGATCCATGAGAAAGACATGGCTTATAAAACTGGCAAGAGGCTGGGAGAAGATTTATCTCTCAAAGGGGAAGAGAAAAAATTTATAATTGGAAGTTTTCTAAATTAAGTGCTCCAGGAAAAGTGATGTCAGGAGCCTAGAGTCTGAAAGAATCTGGCTAAGGGGAAGAGTAAGGATGCCTTGGTCAATTTCCTCCTTCAAAATACATATTTGAAGCTATATTTTAGATTAGAAAACAAAACTGGAAATGAAACAACAAAAGCCAGTAACAACAACAAAAATGAAGATTTCCACAGTAAATACATAGCCAAACATGTGAGAAGAAAGTTCAAGTTCCAATATATGACCATGTTGGTAATTCAGTCTTGCTGTTTAATGTTTAACAAGACTCGCAAATAGTGATAATGAGACGTCACAAAAGACCAAGATAGATAAGCACTTAACATAGACCAATGTCTAATGGTTATAGAAAAGTTCAGATACACTACTGTTTTTGGATCTTGAACTTAAACCCATTGCTATCTTAATGCACAACTTAATGATTCAAAGGCTGCCCCTATTTGCCAGATTATATTTCATTCAATATGAACAGATGGTCTCTCATTTAGACAAATTGTACCTCAAAACAAAAGATTCAATTCCCTGCTTTACAGAAGAAACATATTCTGCCAACAATTTTTCTAAGTAAGTGTATTAGATAAATAAGAAAAACAATTGAAGTTATGGTTAAATTACCTATCCACACTGGAGGTTTCCTGTGGACCACATTTTCCTTTCTAGTTTTATAAGTTAGAATATATTTTGAATTCTGTTCCATTGATGAAACATATTTTTAATGCCAGTGACACTGACATTTCAAATTTTAAATGATTACTGCTGAATTACCAAGACTTGCGATTAAATTATAAAATGGGACCAGAGAAGTATATAAAAGCTGTACTCAACTTTCTAAATAGCTCTAAAACATTTAAAAATACAATTCTCTATAATTTTTGAACAATTGCTGGTAATTATTTAGTGAAGGTGAAGGAAGGAAGGACAAGAGTCTCTCACAAGGAAGAAAATGAGAGCTTGATGTAGATTATATGTTGTTTTTCAATTTAAACAAGAAAAACTGCCATCTCAATATGTGAATTATATAATCATAGTCATTGCATTACCATCGTCATCACCATCATTATAATCATCATCAGTATCATATCACCATCATCATATATGAACCTCAGAGGGGAAAAAACCCCAAAACAAAACAAAAACTAAATACATTTCCCTTAGCTCCAAATACTGCTCCAAGTATTAAGTTGTTTCTTTTTCTCTTGATCAATTTAAGAGCTTCCTACCTCTGTTTTTCCTCTGTCCATCAGCCTTTGCTGAAAATCTCCACAGAAACCGCTCTCTTAAAAGCATCAAACACATAATTGTGCACTGCTGAAACCAGTGTCAGAAATTTAACCTCATCATCTTTAAGATCAGTGCCTTTAACATCATCACTTGTCCCAATCTCTGTAAATGATACCAAATCCACCTAGTTGCCCAAGCCCCTAAACTGAGATTATGTTTGGCTCTTGGTCCTCTATTCCTCTATGTACAATCTCTAGAGAGGTTACATACATTTGCTGTTGTATCTCCAACTGCCACTAATCTTGTGTAAGTCACTCAATATTGTCTTTGTTACTGCATTTTCCCCTAACTTGTCACCCTTTTTCTCATGTACCCCTCCCATCCATTCTCTACATGATATACAAAATTACCTTAAATAAAGAGGATCATATTACTCCACTTAAAATTTTGCACTGATTTTCCAGTGTATTTTGATTTAAAATTAAAACTCACTTAAATGGCCCCTGTTAGAGCTCCTACTTATCTACAAAGCCTACAGTTTCTTCATTCTTCTTCTTGCCCATTTAGTTCTAACTGGTCTGGCCTCTTTCCATTTCTTAAACATAGCCACTGCCTTCCTGTCTTAAGGCCTTCACACATGAGGTTGTTCCTTCCTGGTAAGTTCTTTTCCCAGATTTTTCCATGGCTGTTTTCTATCCTTGTGTGTGCATATGTCCAAACTCATCAAATTGTATACATTAAATATGTGCAGTTTATTGCATATCATTTATATGTTAATAAAGCTGTTAAAAGACTTTGTTTTAAAGTTGCCACTCCAGAAATACTTTACCTCATCTCTGTCAATTTTTCTTCAATTTTTCTCCAACTCTTTACCCTATTTATTTTGCACATATCCTGTTAACTTGCTTTGTAACTGAATATTTGCTTGCTTACTTTTTTATTGTAATCATGGTGAAATTGCCTATCAGCTCTGACGATTTCCTATGGGATACATTTATTTAGATTTGTGAGTCAGAAAATATTTTTAAAATTCTATTCCATAAATGAGACTAAATTATGACAATGCTGACCTCAGTAAATGCTCTAAATGCTAAAGATCACGTATGCACTGTTTACTGCTTTATATTCAGTGTCTAGCACAGTATTTGGCACATGAGGTCAAATATTAATATAAGTTAGTTATAAATTATATATAAGTGTATTTCCAATCAATTAATGGAGTAAGATAAAGGCTTACTCTTCTCCACAGAAAAAGTTTTACAAATTCCCATCACTTTATTAACCATAGTCTAGGAGATTTTAAAAATACTTTTCTTCTGCAAAGACAGGAAAATATTTTAAACTGAAGACTGCATTTCATTATGCCACATTTAATAGAAACCCAAATGTAAAAATCCATATCAACTCCTCTTATATAAAACACTATTTTTTGATGGTGACATTCTCTTGACAAACACGTTCCTTGGTAGAATAGGTTGTTAGCCTAATCTACCAAGGAGAAAATTTAAATTACAAAAATAAAATGAGACGCTCCCAAGCATTATATCTTAGGTTTCTGCCTTGATTTCATAGGTACTAAATTGTCCTACTGGTTTGGAAGGAACATTGTATAGCTGAAGTTTATTGATGGAAATTTCTGAATTTAATCGGTTAGATGTTATCAAGAGAAAAATAATTTTATATCAACTGCAATTTCTTCCTTTCCTTTGAGAAACAGAACAATAAATACATATATAAAAGGAGTTTGAAAAGAGGTTTGCAGTGTAAGTCCGAAGCTGAAAGAAGAGGAACATCTTCCACACTCTACTGGAGCTCAGCTGGAAGCCTTAAAGAATAAGAACACTGAGTTCTCCTTTACAGCAAGGTTAATTTAGAGCTTTTCTGCCTGCAGAATTATCCATAAATTAACTTCTACAAACTATAACATTTTTATTAGCTCTTTCAGGAGAAAATTTGAAAGTAATGTGTATAAAAATCCTATAATCTTACATTTTCTGCTTAAGAAGTGAGATGAAATACCAAACAGAAATGTTTCTGTGCTGTATCTTATGCTTATCAATTAGCAGTGTTATCAAAATACATGAGTTTTAGACATGAATAAAAAACTAAATTGTGTGATTAGAAACATTTCCTGCTTTGATAATTTTTTCAATATGACTTCTGGTGCTTATTTTAAATATAAAGTTGTCCTCTTGCTTATCAAGTTTGCTATAATCCATTGTGAATTACTTGTCAAGAGACCTATTTTTTTCCACTCCTGTTTTCTAGTGCCTGATTATATGAACTTCATCACTTATTTAACCACTTTTCCAAAATTAACCAGGTTTCCTAAGCAACAAAATGAGTTTTGGCCTAAAAATAATTACTGACATACCATCTATCATTAATAAATTAGGATTGACCTACTTTATTATTAAATAACGTATGACTAGCCTTTCCAACCTAATCAAATTATACAGTGGTATTTTGCCAAAAAGGCATTCCTTTTACGGAACTGGTTTAGAATAGATTTCAACTATTTTAATTTACATGTCCCTCATTATTTTAAAATTCTGCAGTTTTGCTGTATTCACAGGACATTTGTGTTTTCTCTTCTGTAAAACGTTTGGAAGGGTTTGCTTACGTTTATACTTTCCTGTTCCTCTTTTTTCTTATGTTTTTAAAGGAGTTTCTTCATATATTTCAGATTATAATCGTTTGGTAAATAATTGTGCTGAAATAATAGTTCCCAATTTTTGCCTTCTTTTACCATCTTGCACTTTTTTTTTTTTAAACATCTTTATTGGAGTATAATTGCTTTACAATGGTGTGTTAGTTTCTGCTTTATAACAAAGTGAATTAGTTATACATATACATATGTTCCCATATCTCTTCCCTCTTGCATCTCCCTCCCTCCCACCCTCCCTATCCCACCCCTCTAGGTGGTCACAAAGCACCCAGCTGATCTCCCTGTGCTATGCGGCTGCTTCCCACTAGCTATCTATTTTATGTTTGGTAGGGTATATATGTCTATGCCACTCTCTCACCCTGTCACATCTTACCCCTCCCCCTCCCCATATCCTCAAGTCCATTCTCTAGTAGGTCTGTGTCTTTATTCCCGTCTTGCCACTAGGTTCTTCATGACCTTTATTTTCCCTTAGATTCCGTATATATGTGTTAGCATACTGTATTTGTTTTTCTCTTTCTGACTTACTTCCCTCTGTATGACAGACTCTAACTCCATCCACCTCACTACAAATACCTCCATTTCATTTCTTTTTATGGCTGAGTAATATCCCATTGTATATATGTGCCACATCTTCTTTATCCATTCATCCCATGATGGACACTTAGGTTGCTTCCATGTCCTGGCTATTGTAAATAGAGCTGCAATGAACATTTTGGTACATGACTCTTTTTGAATTATGCTTTTCTCAGGGTATATGCCCAGTAGTGGGATTGCTGGGTCGTATGGTAGTTCTGTTTTTAGTTTTTAAGGAACCTCCATACTGTTCTCCATAGTGGCTGTATCAAATTACATTCCCACCAACAGTGCAAGAGTGTTCCCTTTTCTCCACACCCTCTCCAGCATTTATTGTTTCTAGATTTTTTGATGATGGCCATTCTGACCGGTGTGAGATGATATCTCATTGTAGTTTTGATTTGCATTTCTCTAATGATTAATGATGTTGAACATTCTTTCATGTGTCTGTTGGCAATCTGTATATCTTCTTTGGAGAAATGTCTATTTAGGTCTTCTGCCCATTTTTGGATTGGGTTGTTCGTTTTTTTGTTATTGAGCTGCATGAGCTGCTTGGAAATCTTGGAGATTAATCCTTTGTCAGTTGCTTCATTTGCAAATATTTTCTCCCATTCTGAGGGTTGTCTTTTGGCCTTGTTTATGGTTTCCTTTGCTGTGCAAAAGCTTTTAAGTTTCATTAGGTCCCATTTGTTTATTTGTGTTTTTATTTCCATTTCTCTAGGAGCTGGGTCAAAAAGGATCTTGCTGTGATTTATGTCATAGAGTGTTCTGCCTATGTTTTCCTCTAAGAGTTTGATAGTGTCTGGCCTTACACTTAGGTCTTTAATCCATTTTGAGTTTATTTTTGTGCATGGTGTCAGGGAGTGTTCTAATTTCATACTTTTACATGTATCTGTCCAATTTTCCCAGCACCACTTATTGAAGAGGCTGTCTTTTCTCCACTGTATATGCTTGCCTCCTTTATCAAAGATAAGATGACCATATGTGCGTGGGTTTATCTCTGGGCTTTCTATCCTGTTCCATTGATATATATTTCTGTTTTTGTGCCAGTACCAAACTGTCTTGATTACTGTAGCATTGTAATATAGTCTGAGGTCAGGGAGCCTGATTCCTCTAGCTCCATTTTTCGTTCTCAAGATTGCTTTGGCTATTCGGGGTCTTTTGTGTTTCCATACAAATTGTGAAATTTTTTGTTCTAGTTCTGTGAAAAATGCCAGTGGTAGTTTGATAGGGATTGCATTGAATCTGTAGATTGCTTTGGGTAGTAGAGTCATTTTCACAATGTTGATTCTTCCAATCAAAGAACATGGTATATCTCTCCATCTATTTGTATCATCTTTAATTTCTTTCATCAGTGTCTTATAATTTTCTGTATACAGGTCTTTTCTCTCCTTAGGTAGGTTTATTCCTAGATATTTTATTCTTTTTGTTACAATGGTAAACGGGAGTGTTTTCTTAATTTCACTTTCAGATTTTTCGTCATTAGTGTATAGAACTGCAAGAGATTTCTGTGCATTAATTTTGTATCCTGCTACTTTACCAAATTCATCGATTAGCTCTAGGAGTTTTCTGGTAGCATCTTTAGGATTCTCTATGTATAGTATCATGTCATCTGCAAACAGTGACAGCTTTACTTCTTCTTTTCTGATTTGGATTCCTTTTATTTCTTTGTCTTCTCTGATTGCTGTGGCTAGGACTTCCAGAACTATGTTGAATAATAGTGGTGAGAGTGGGCAACCTTGTCTTGTTCCTGATCTTAGTGGAAATGGTTTCAGTTTTTCACCATTGAGGACAATGTTGGCTGTGGGTTTGTCATATATGGCCTTTATTATGTTGAGGAAAGTTCCCTCTATGCCTACTTTCTGCAGGGCTTTTATCATAAATGGGTGTTGAATTTTGTCGAAAGCTTTCTCTGCATCTATTGAGATGATCATATGGTTTTTCTCCTTCAATTTGTTATTATGATGTATCACGTTGATTGATTTGCGTATATTGAAGAATCCTTGCATTCCTGGAATAAACCCCACTTGATCATGGTGTATGATCCTTTTAATCTGCTGTTGGATTCTGTTTGCTAGTATTTTGTGGAGGATTTTTGCATCTATGTTCATCAGTGATATTGGCCTGTAGTTTTCTTTCTTTGTGACATCTTTGTCTGGTTTTGGTATCAGGGTGATGGTGGCCTTGTAGAATGAGTTTGGGAGTGTTCCTCCCTCTGCAATATTTTGGAAGAGTTTGAGAAGGATAGGTGTTAGCTCTTCTCTAAATGTTTGAAAGAATTCGCCTGTGAAGCCATCTGGTCCTGGGCTTTTGTTTGTTGGAAGATTTTTAATCACAGTTTCAATTTCAGTGCTTGTGATTGGTCTGTTCATATTTTCTATTTCTTCCTGGTTCAGTCTCGGCAGGTTGTGCATTTCTAAGAATCTGTCCATTTCTTCCAGGTTGTCCATTTTATTGGCATAGAGTTGCTTGTAGTAATCTCTCATGATCATTTGTATTTCTGCAGTGTCAGTGGTTACTTCTCCTTTTTCATTTCTAATTCTATTGATTTGAGTCTTCTCCCTTTTTCTCTTGATGAGTCTGGCTAATGGTTTATCAATTTTGTTTATCTTCTCAAAGAACCAGCTTTTAGTTTTATTGATCTTCGCTATTGTCTCCTTCATTTCTTTTTCATTTATTTCTGATCTGATCTTTATGATTTCTTTCCTTCTGCTAGCTTTGGTTTTTTTTTGTTCTTCTTTCTCTAATTCCTTCAGGTGCAAAGTTAGGTTGCTTATTCGAGATGTTTCCTGTTTCTTGAGGTAGGCTTGTATTGCTATAAACTTCCCTCTTAGCACTGCTTTTGCTGCGTCCCATAGGTTTTGGGTCGTCGTGTCTCCATTGTCATTTGTTTCTAGGTATTTTTTGATTTCCCCTTTGATTTCTTCAGTGGTCACTTCGTTATTAAGTAGTGTATTGTGTAGTCTCCATGTGTTTGTATTTTTTACAGATTTTTTTCCTGTAATTGATATCTAGTCTCATTGCATTGTGGTCGGAAAAGATACTTGATACGATTTCAATTTTCTTAAATTTACCAAGGCTTGATTTGTGACCCAAGATATGATCTATTCTGGAGGATATTCCATGAGCACTTGAGAAAAATGTGTATTCTGTTGTTTTTGGGTGGAATGTCCTATAAATATCAATTAAGTCCATATTGTTTAATGTATCATTTAAAGCTTGTGTTTCCTTATTTATTTTCATTTTAGATGATCTGTCCATTGGTGAAAGTGGGGTGTTAAAGTCCACTACTATGATTGTGTTGCTGTCGATTTCCCCTTTGATGGCTGTTAGTATTTGCCTTATGTATTGAGGTGCTCCTATGTTGGGTGCATAAATATTTACAATTGTTATACTGTCCTCTTGGATCGATCCCTTGATCATTATATAGTGTCCTTCTTTGTCTCTTGTAATAGTCTTTATTTTAAAGTCTATTTTGTCTGATATGAGAATTGCTACTCCAGCTTTCTTTTGATTTCCATTTGCATGGAATATCTTTTTCCATCCCCTCACTTTCAGTCTGTATGTGTCTCTAGGTCTGAAGTGGGTCTCTTGTAGACAGCATATATATGGGTCTTGTTTTTGTTTCCATTCAGCCAGCCTGTGTCTTTTGGTGGGAGCATTTAATCCATTTACATTTAAGGTAATTATCAATATGTATGTTCCTATTCCCATTTTCTTAAATGTTTTGGGTTTGTTATTGTAGGTGTTTTCCTTCTCTTGTGTTTCTTGCCTAGAGAAGTTCCTTTAGCATTTGTTGTAAAGCTTGTTTGGTGGTGCTGAACTCTCTCAGCTTTTGCTTGTCTGTAAAGGTTTTAATTTCTCCATCAAATCTGAATGAGATCCTTGCTGGGTAGAATAATCTTGGTTGTAGGTTTTTCTCCTTCATCACTTTAAATATGTTCTGCCACTCCCTTCTGGCTTGCAGAGTTTCTGCTGAAAGATCAGCTGTTAACCTTATGGGGATTCCCTTGTGTGTTATTTTTCCCTTGCTGCTTTTAATATGTTTTCTTTATATTTAATTTTGGATAGTTTGATTAATATGTGTCTTGGCATTTTTCTCCTTGGATTTATCCTGTATGGGACTCTCTGTGCTTCCTGGACTTGATTAACTATTTCCTTTCCCATATTAGGGAAGTTTTCAACTATAATCTCTTCAAATATTTTCTCAGTCTCTTTCTTTTTCTCTTCTTCTTCTGGGACCCCTATAATTCGAATGTTGGTGCGTTTAATGTTGTCCCAGAGGTCTCTGAGACTGTCCTCAGTTCTTTTCATTCTTTTTTCTTTATTCTGCTCTGCAGTAGTTATTTCCACCATTTTATCTTCCAGGTCACTTATCCATTCTTCTGCCTCAGTTATTCTGCTATTGATCCTGTCTAGAGTATTTTTAATTTCATTTATTGTGTTTTTCATCATTGCTTGGTTCCTCTTTAGTTCTTCTACATCCTTGTTAAATGTTTCTTGCATTTTGTCTATTCTATTTCCAAGATTTTGGATCACATTTACTATCATTATTCTGAATTCTTTTTCAGGTAGACTACCTATTTCCTCTTCATTTGTTAGGTCTGATGTGTTTTGACCCTGCTCCTTCATCTGCTGTGTGTTTTTCTGTCTTCTCATTTTGCTTATCTTACTGTGTTTGGGGTCTCCTTTTCACAGGCTGCAGGTTCGTAGTTCCCATTGTTTTTGGTATCTGTCCCCAGTGGCTAAGGTTGGTTCAGTGGGTGTGTAGGCTTCCTGGTGGAGGGAACTAGTGCCTGTGTTCTGGTGGATGAGGCTGGATCTTGTCTTTCTGGTGGGCATGTCCACGTCTGGTGGTGTGTTTTGGGGTGTCTGTGGCCTTGTTATGATTTTAGTCAACCTCTCTGCTAATGGATGGGGCTGTGCTCCTGTCTTGCTAGTTGTTTGGCATAGGGTGTCCAGCGCTGTAGCTTGCTGGTCGTTGAGTGAAGCTGGGTCTTGATGTTGAGATGGAGATCTCTGGGAGATTTTTGCCATTTGGTATTACGTGGAGCTGGGAGGTCTCTTGTGGACCAGTGTCCTGAAGTTGGCTCTCCCACCTCAGAGGCACAGCCCTGATGCCTGGCTGGAGCACCAAGAGCCTTTCATCCACACGGCTCAGAGTAAAAGGGAGAAAAAATAGAAAGAAAGAAAGAGGATAAAATAAAATGAAATAAAATAAAGCTATTATAAAGCAAAGCTATACAGACAAAATCTCACCCAGAAGCATACACATATACACTCACAAAAAAAGGAAAAGGGGAAAAATTAATATATCCTGCTCCCAAAGTCCACCTCCTGAATTTGGGATGATTCGTTGTCTATTCAGGTATTCAGCAGATGCAGGCACATCAAGTTGTTTGTGGAGCTTTAATCCGCTGCTTCTGAGGCTGCTGGGAGAGATTTCCCCTTCTCTTCCCTGTTCGCACAGCTCCCGGGGTTCAGCTTTGGATTTGGACACACCTCTGCGTGTAGGTCGCCTGAGGGCGTCTGTTCCCCGCCCAGACAGGAGGGTGTTAAAGGAGCAGCTGCTTCGGGGGCTCTGGCTCACTCAGGCGGGGGGAGGGAGGGGCACGGAGGCAGGGCGAGCCTGCGCGGCAGAGGCCAGCGTGACGTTGCACCAGCCCGAGGCACGCCGTGCGTTCTCCTGGGGAAGTTGTCCCCGGATCACGGGAGCGTGGCCGTGGCGGGCTGCACCAGCTCGCGGGAGGGGAGGTGTGGAGAGTGACCTGTGCTCGCACACAAGCTTTTTGGTGGCGGCAGCAGCAGCCTTAGCGTCTCATGCCCGTCTCTGGGGTCCATGCTGATAGCCGCGGCTCGCGCCTGTCTCTGGAGTTCATTTAGGCGGCGCTCTGAATCCCCTCTCCTCATGCACCAGGAAACAAAGAGGCAAGAAAAAGTCTCTTGCCTCTTTAGCAGCTGCAGACTTTTTCCCAGACTCCCTCCCGGCTAGCACCGAAGCCCAAGCCTCAGCTCCCAGCCCCACCCGCCCCGGCGGGGGAGCAGACAAGCCTCTCGGGCTGGTGAGTGCTGCTCGATGCCGAGCCTCTGTGCGGGAATCTCTCCGCTTTGCCCTCCACACCCCTGTGGCTGCGCTCTCCTCCGTGGCTCTGAAGCTCCCCCCTCTGCCACCTGCAGTCTCTGTCCGCGAAGGGGCTTCCTAGTGCGTGGAAACCTTTCCTCCTTCACAGCTCCCTCCCACTGGTGCAGGTGCCATCCCTATTCTTTTGTCTCTGTTATTTCTTTTTTCTTTTGCCCTACCCAAGTACGGGGGGAGTTTCTTGCCTTTTGGGAGGTCTGAGGTCTTCTGCCAGCGTTCAGTGGGTGTTCTGTAGGAGCAGTTCCACGTGTAGATGTATTTCTACTGTATCTGTGGGAAGGAAGGTGATCTCCGCGTCTTACTCTTCCGCCATCTTGCCCTCCATCTCGCACTTTTAATCTATATTTTTAGGAGCAAACTTCTTAAATTTAATATAGTTCTATTTATCATTTCTTTCTTTTATGGTAAATTATTTTAAGTTTTGGTTAAAATTTTTTTCCTTACAGAGAAACAGGTACATTTATAGGGTAATTTTTATTATTCACTAATTAATACTTTAAAGGATACTTCAAACTCTGGATATTACATATTATTCATCAAATCTTATTCATTAATTCATATTAATTAATCTATACTATTTCACTTCAAAGTCTAATTGATTTTAGTATGATGTGTGATAAGAACCCTATTTCCTATTTTCATAGGAAAGGTCAGTATTCCCAGAATCATTTAATAAATAGTCCATCCTTTCACCCCCTGACCTACAGTGTCCACTCTGCCTTGTATTATGTTTCCGTGTGTGTGAACTTATTTCGGGCTCTCTATTCTGTCCCATCACAAGGAAGCCCTCCTCCTCACGTTTAAACTCTGACAGCCCATGGCAGGCCTTTCTCACTCGGCTGGGCCTCTGACAGAAGACACCGTATCATTTGCCTCTATGTGTGGACATCTCCTTGTTCTGCCTTGGATCTTACAGAGCAGACCTCTCTGCCCGACCCCCTCACAGTGCTTAGGCTGCTTCATCTCACACTAGGCTCGCTCGCAGCCCTTTTGGCATCTGTCACCTTCACTGGGCCTTTCCCCAGCTGTATCCTTCCTCACCCCATCAGGCCCTGGCACCCAATTCAGACTGGCCCCGCGTGTGACTGATGTGCTCACCTTGCCTAGGCTCTGACCCCCCAAGCTGCGACATTTCCCTCCCTGACTGTGTTCCTTGTAGCCTCTTCAGAATCAAAACAACAGAATTAAACTCTCCCTCAGCTCAAATGATGGAGTTCAAAGAAAAAAGTAAAATCAGCATGGACCAAAGGGTTCTGCTGTTCCTCAGCAAATAATTATTTCATTAAGGAATATCTGCCCAACTAATGAGCAAAGGAAAAAACAAACAAACAAACAAACTATATATATATATGTATATGTATATATATATATATACATATATATATATGTATATATATATATATATATGCCAGAATCTAGCAGGTAAAATAATGCTAAATAATTTTTAGTGAATAAGTGAATGAATATTTTTAACAAATAATTAAGTGAATAAATAAATGATTAGATAAAATATTAAAAGTATTAGAAAAACATCATAATTGTAGCTACTATAAAGCTGGGTAGAACTTCATGGATTTCCACAAGGGTAATTTAACTTGTAATTTAATGATTTCACTTGGAATTTCTAATAGATGGACAAGTTTTTTTTCTTTTTAACATCTTTATTGGAGTAAAACTGCATTACAATGGTGTGTTAGTTTCTGCTTTATAACAAAGTGAATCACCTATACATATACATATATCCCCATATCTCCTCCCTCTTGCATCTCCCTCCCACCCTCCCTATCCCACCCCTCTAGGTGGTCACAAAGCACCGAGTTGATCTCCCTGTGCTATGCGGCTGCTTCCCACTAGCTATCGGTTTTACATTTGGTAGTGTATATATGCCCATGCCACTCTCTCACTTCGTCCCAGCTTACCCATCTGCCTCCCCGTGTCCTCAAGTCCATTCTCTAGTAGTTCTGTGTCTTTATTCTCAACTTGCCCCTAGGTTCTTCATGAGCTTATTTATTTTTTTTAGTTTCCATATATATGTGTTAGCATACGGTATTTGTTTTTCTCTTTCTGACTTACTTCACTATGTATGACAGACTCTAGGTCCATCCACCTCACTACAAATAACTCAATTTCGTTTCTTTTTATGGCCGAGTAATATTCCATTGTATATATGTGCCACATCTTCTTTAGCCATTCATCTGTTGATGGACACTTAGGTTGCTTCCATGTCCTTGCTATTGTAAATAGAGCTGCAATGAACATTCTGGTACATGACTCTTTTTGAATTATGGTTTGCTCAGGGTATATGCCCAGTAGTGGGATTGCTGGGTCATTTGGTAGTTCTATTTGTAGTTGTTTAAGGAACCTCCATACTGTCCTCCATAGTGGCTGTATCAATTTACATTTCCACCAACAGTGCAAGAGGGTTCCTTTTTCTCCACACCATCTCCAGCATTTATTGTTTGTAGATTTTTTGATAATGGCCATTCTGACTGGTGTGAGGTCATTGTAGTTTTGATTTGCATTTCTCTAATGATTGGTGACGTTGAGCATCCCTTCATGTGTTTGTTGGCAATCTGTATATCTTCTTTGGAAAAATGTCTATTTAGGTCTTCTGCCCATTTTTGGATTGGGTTGTTTGTTTTTTTGATATTGAGCTGCATAAGCTGCTTGTAAATTTTGGAGATTAATCCTTTGTCAGTTGCTTCGTTAGCAAATATTTTCTCCCATTCTGAGGGTTGTCTTTTCATCTTGTTTATGGTTTCCTTTGCTGTGCAAAACCTTTGAAGTTTCATTAGGTCCCATTTGTTTATTTTTCTCTTTATTTCCATTTCTCTAGCAGGTGGGTCAAAAAGGATCTTGTTGTGATTTATGTCATAGAGTGTTCTGCCTATATTTTCCTCTAAGAGTTTTATAGCGTCTGGCCTTATATTTAGGTCTTTAATGCATTCTGAGTTTATTTTTGTGTATGGTGTTAGGGAGTGTTCTAATTTCATTCTTTTACATGTAGCTGTCCAGTTTTCCCAGAACCACTTATTGAAGAGGCTGTCTTTTCTCCATTGTGTATTCTTGCCTCCTTTATCAAAAATAAGGTGACCATAGGTGCGTGGGTTTACCTCTGGGCTTTCTATCCTGTTCCATTGATCTATATTTCTGTTTTTGTGCCAGTACCATACTCTCTTGATTACTGTAGATTTGTAGTATAGCCTGAAGTCCGGAAGCCTGATTCCTCCAGCTCCGTTTTTCTTTCTCAAGATTGCTTTGGCTATTCGGGGTCTTTTGTGTTTCCATACAAATTGTGAAATTTTGGGTTCTCGTTCTGTGAAAAATGCCATTGGTATTTTGATAGGGATTGCATTGAATCTGTAGATTTATTTGGGTACTATAGTCATTTTCACAATGTTAAATCTTCCAATCCAAGAACATGGTATATCTCTCCATCTGTTGGTATCATCTTTAATTTCTTTCATCAGTGTCTTATAGTTTTCTGCATACAGGTCTTTTGTCTATTTAGGTAGGTTTATTCCTAGGTATTTTATTCTTTTTGTTGCAATGGTAAATGGGAGTGTTTCCTTGATTTCTATTTCAGGTTTTTCAACTTTAGTGTATAGGAATGAAAGAGATTTCTGTGCATTAATTTTGTATCCTGCTAATTTACCAAATTCATTGATTAGCTCTAGTAGTTTTCTGGTAGCATCTTTAGGATTCTCTATGTATAGTATCATGTCAACTGCAAACAGTGACAGCTTTACTTCTTCTTTTCTGATTTGGATTCCTCTTATTTCTTTTTCTTCTCTGTTTGATGTGGCTAGAACTTCCAAAACTATGTTGAATAATAGTGGTGGGAGTGGACAACCTTGTCCTGTTCCTGATCTTAGAGGAAATGGTTTCAGTTTTTCACCATTGAGAATGAAGTTGGCTGTAGGTTTGTCATATATGCCCTTTATTTGTTGAGGTAAGTTCCCTCTGTGCCTACTTTCTGGATGGTTTTTATCATAAACGGGTGTTGAATTTTGTTGAAAGCTTTTTCTGCCTCTATTGAGATGATCATGTGGTTTTTCTCCTTCAGTTTGTTAATATGGTTTATCATATTGATTGATTTGCATATATTGAAGAATACTTGCATTCCTGGGATAAACCCCACTTGATCATGGTGTATGATCCTTTTAATCTGCTGTTGGATTCTGTTTGCTAGTATTTTGTGGAGGATTTTTGCATCTATGTTGATCAGTGGTATTGGCCTGTAGTTTTCTTTCTTTGTGACATCTTTGTCTGGTTTTGGAATCAGGGTGATGGTGGCCTCACAGAATGAGTTTGGGAGTGTTCCTCCCTCTGCTATACTTTGGAAGAGTTTGAGAAGGATAGGTGTTAGCTCTTCTCTAAATATTTGAAAGAATTCGCCTGTGAAGCCGTCTGGTCCTGAGCTTTTGTTTGTTGGAAGGTTTTTAATCACAGTTTCAATTTCAGTGCTTGTGATTGGTCTGTTCATATTTTCTATTTCTTCCTGGTTCAGTCTTGGAAGGTTGTGCTTTTCTAAGAATTTGTCCATTTCTTCCAGGTTGTCCATTTTATTGGTACATAGGTGCTTGTAGTAATCTCTCATGTTCCTTTGTATTTCTGCAGTGTCAGTTGTTACTTCTCCTTTTACATTTCTAATTCTATTGATTTGAGTCTTCTCCCTTTTTTTCTTGAAGTGTCTGTCTAATGGTTTATCAATTTTGTTTATCTTCTCAAAGAACCAGCTTTTAGTTTTATTGATCTTTGCTATTTTTTCCTTCATTTCTTTTCTATTTATTTCTGATCTGACCTTTATGACTTCTTTCCTTCTGCTAACTTTGGGGTTTTTTTGTTCTTCTTTCTCCAGCTGCTTTAGGTGTAAGGTTAGGTTGTTTATTTGAGATGTTTCTTGTTTCTTGAGGTAGGATTTTATTGCTCTAAACTTCCCTCTTAGAACTGCTTTTTCTGCATCCCATGGGTTTTGGGTTGTCGTGTTTTCATTGTCATTTGTTTCTAGGTATTTTTTGACTTCCTCTTTGATTTCTTCAGTGATCTCTATGTTATTTAGTAGCCTACTGTTTAGCCTCCATGTGTTTGTATTTTTTAAAGATTTTTTTCCTGTAATTGATATCTAGTCTCATAGCTTTGTGGTCAGAAAAGATACTTGATACGATTTCAGTTTTCTTAAATTTACCAAGGCTTGATTTGTGACCCAAGGTATGATCTATCCTCGAGAATGTTCTATGAGCACTTGAGAAGAAAGTGTAATCTGCTGTTTTTGGGTGGAATGTCCTATAAATATCAATTAAGTCCATCTTGTTTAATGTATCATTTAAAGCTTGTGTTTCCTTATTTATTTTCATTTTGATTGATCTGTCCATTTGTGAAAGTGGGATGTTAAAGTTCCCTACTATGATTGTGTTACTGTCGCTTTCCCCTTTTTGGCTGTTAACATTTGCCTTATGTATTGAGGTGCTCCTATGTTGGGTGCATAAATATTTACAATTGTTATATCTTCTTCTTGGTTTGATCCCTTGATCATTATGTAGTGTCCTTCTTTGTCTCTTGTAATAGTCTTTATTTTAAAGTCTATTTTGTCTGACATGAGAATTGCTACTCCAGCTTTCTTTTGATTTCCATTTGCATGGAATATCTTTTTCCATCACCTCACTTTCAGTCTGTAAGTGTCCCCAGGTCTGAAGTGGGTGTCTTGTAGACAGCATATATACGGGTCTTATTTTTGTATCCATTCAGCCAGTCTATGTCTTTTGGTTGGAGCATTTAATCCATTTACCTTTAAGGTAGTTATCAATATGTATGTTCCTATTACCATTTTATTAATCGTTTTGGGTTTGTTATTGTGGTTCTTTTCCTTCTCTTGTGTTTCCTGCCTAGAGAAGTTCCTTTAGCATTTATTGTAGAGCTGGTTTGGTGGTGCTGAATTCTCTTAGCCTTTGCTTGTCTGTAAAGGTTTTAATTTCTCCAATGAATCTGAATGAGATCCTGACTGGGTAGAGTCATCTTGGTTGTAGGTTTTTCCCTTTCATCACAGCTGTTAACCTTATGGGGATTCCCTTGTATGTTATTTGTTGCTTTTCCCTTGCTGCTTTTAATATTTTTTCTTTGTATTTAATTTTTGATAGTTTGATTAATATGTGTCTTGGCATTTTTCTCATTGGATTTATCCTGTATGGGAATCTCTGTGCTTCCAGGACTTGATTAACTATTTCCTTTCCCATATTAGGGAAGTTTTCAACTATAATCTCTTCAAATATTTTCTCAGTCCCTTTCTTTTTCTCTTCTTTTCTGGGACCCCTATAATTCGAACGTTGGTGTGTTTAATGTTGTCCCAGAGGTCTCTGAGACTGTCGTCAATTCTATTCATTCTTTTTTCGTTTTTCTGCTCTGCGGTAGTTATTTCCAGTATTTTATCTTCCAGGTCACTTATCCGTTCTTCTGCCTCAGTTATTCTGCTATTGATTCCTTCTAGAGAATTTTAAATTCCATTTATTGTGTTGTTCATCATTGTTTGTTTGCTCTTTAGTTCTTCTAGGTCATTGTTAAACATTTCTTGTGTTTTCTCCATTCTATTTCCCAGATTTTGGATCTTTGCTAACATTACTCTTTATTCTTTTTCAGGTAGACTGCCTATTTCCTCTTCATTTATTTGGTCTGGTGAGTTTTTTACCTTGCTCCTTCATCTGCTGTGTGTTTCTCTGTCTTCCTATTTTGCTTAACTTACTGTGTTTGGGGCCTCCTTTCTGCAGGCTGCAGATTCGTAGTTCTCATCATTTTTGGTGTCTGCCTCCAGTGGCTAAGGTTGGTTCAGTGGGTTGTGTAGGCTTCCTGGTGGAGGGGACTGGTGCCTGTGTTCTGGGGGATGAGACTGGATCTTGTCTTTCTGGTGGGCAGGACTGCGTCTGGTTTTGGAGTGTCTGTGACCTTATTATGATTTTAGACAGCCTTCTGCTAATGGGTGGTGTGTGTTCCTGTCTTGCTAGTTGTTTGACATAGGGTGTCCAGCACAGTAGCTTGCTTGTCACTGAGTGGAGCTGGGTCTTAGCATTGAAATGGAGATCTCTGGGAGAGCTTTTGCTGTTTGATATTATGTGGAGCTGGGAGGTGTCTGGGGGACCAATGTCCTGAACTCGGCTCTCCCACCTCAGAGGCACAAGCCTGACACCTGGCCAGAGCACCAAAACCCTGTTAGCCACACAGCTCATAAGTAAAGGGAGAAAAAAAGAAAGAAAGAAAGAAAGAAAGAAAGAGAGAAAGATAAAATAAAGTTATTAAAATAAAAAATAAAAAAATAATTAAAAAGAAAAAAAAAGAAGGAAAAAAAGTAAGAAATAAAGAAGAGAGCAACCAAAACAAAATCAACCAATGATAACAAGCTCTAAAAACTATACAAAAAAAAAAAAAAAAAGCAAAAAAAAATCCTGGATAGACAGAACCCTAGGACAGATGGTAAAAGCAAAGCTATATAGACAAAATCATACAAAGAAGCATGCACATACACACTCACAAAAAGAGAAAAAGGGGGAAAAATATATATAAAAGGAAGAGAGCAACCAAATCAATAAACAAATCTACCAATGATAATCAATTCTAAATACTAAACTAAGATAAACATAAAACCAGAAACAAATTAGATGCAGAAAGCAAACCCCAAGTCTACAGTTGCTCCCAAAGTCCACCACCTCAATTTTGGGATAATTCATTGTCTTTTCAGGTATTCCAGAGATACAGGGTACATCAAGTTGGTTGTGGAGATTTAATCTGCTGCCCCTGAGGCTGCTGGGAGAGATTTCCCTTTCTCTTGTTTGTTCGCACAGCTCCTGGGGTTCAGCTTTGGATTTGGCCCCGCCTCTGCATGTAGGTCACCTGAGGGCTTCTGTTCTTTGCTCAGACAGGATCGGGTTAAAGGAGCAGCTGATTAGGGGGCTCTGGCTCACTCAGGCCGGGGGGAGGGAGGGGTACGGAGTGCAGGGCGAGCCTGAGGCGGCAGAGGCCGGCTTGATGTTGCACCAGCCTGAGGCCCGCCATGTGTTCTCCTGGGGAAGTTGTCCCTGGCTCACGGGACGCTGGCAGTGGCGGGCTGCACAGGCTCCCGGGAGGAGAGGTGTGGAGAGTGGCCTGTGCTCACACACAGGCTTCTTGGTGGTGGCAGCAGCAGCCTTAGCATCTCATGCCTGTCTCTGGGGTCCGCGCTGACAGCCGTGGCTTGCGCCCGTCTCTGGAGCTCGTTTAGGCGGTGCTCTGAATCCCCTCTCCTCTCGCACCCCAAAACTATGGTCTCTTGCCTCTTGGGCAGCTCCAGACTTTTTCCCGGATTCCCTCCCAGCTAGCTGTGGCACACTAGGCCCCTTCACGCTGTGTTCATGCAGCCAACCCCAGTTATCTCCCTGGGATCCAACCTCCGAAGCCCGAGCCTCAGCTCCCAGCCCCCGCCCGCCCCAGCAGGGGAGCAGACAAGCCTCTTGGGCTGGTGAGTGCTGCTCAGCGCTGAGCCTCTGTGCGGGAATCTCTCCGCTTTGCCCTCTGCACCCCTGTGGCTGCGCTCTCCTCCGTGGCTCTGAAGCTTCCCCTCTGCCACCTGCAGTCTCCGCTTGCGAAGGGGCTTCCTAGTGTGTGGAAACCTTTCCTCCTTCACAGCTCCCTCCCCGAGGTGCAGGTCCTGCCCTATTCTTTTGTCTCTGTTTTTTCTTTTTTCTTTTGCCCTACCCAAGTACATGGGGAGTTTCTTGCCTTTTGGGAGGTCTGAGGTCTTCTGGCAGCGTTCAGTAGGTGTTCTGTAGGAGTTGTTCCACATGTAGATGTATTTCTGATGTATTTGTGGGGAGGAAGGTGCTCTCCACGTCTTACTCCTCCACCATCGTGAAGGTCTCTCTCAATGGATAAGTTTTTGATGTACATATTTACTTTTCAGCTACTCTACTCTTCTGTTAGGGAACAGATAATATTGTTTAAAAGAAGTCAAAGTCTTATCAGAATATATGAGCCTATGAAGGGTAGGAAAGTTATTCAGATAAGTATAAAAGAACATTTAAATAGAGCTTATAACGTAGGGGATAAAAGGAAAAAATTGTTAAAGGTGGGCTTCAGTAAGAAAAATAACTTATTTGAAGATAATTTTGGTTAAGAAAAAATAAAAATATAGAGTTAGAATGGGTACAGGATTTGGAAGGTATAAAAAGCCTAAGGAATAATGCATGCTTAACTTGTTATGAAATAGGGAACATTAATTTGAACAAGGAGATGGTACAGTAAAAAGAAGAATGCAGGGTAGACTAAACCAGAAAAAATGTCACATAAACAAACTACAAGAAAAAGTTGGATGCCTATGCCCAAGATGTTGATGGTATATTATAGTGGCAAAAAATAGAAAAAGGATTGACAATTATCCATATATGAGTTTATGATTCTAATTGATTTATAAAGTTCACAATTACTCAAGAATATTATCAAATTGGGATGTGGTAAAATTAGTTTTTATTTTCTTTTTTGGATCTTCTCACTCTTCGAAATTCTACCCAGTGGGGGAAACGTAAACTATCATGAGATATCTGTTTAATGTGATTTTGAAGTTCGAAATTAGATTTTAGAAGCACAAAAATAAAATTAGCAAATGAAATAAGTGCATTTCTAATGGAACTCTGGAGACCTAACAGTCTATAATAGAATATAATGGTAATTGGTTTTCTTGAATATTTTTATGGCTTTAAGTCTATTTTGAGTGTCTTATTGGAATCATACAATTTTATTTTCATGTTATCAGGCCATTTCTGCTCAGTAGTATAGCAATATGAATAAATTCCATTATTTTATTAGTTTGATCAAAAAGTAGAATTAGACCATTTTCTAGAATATGCTGAATTTTTTCATTACTTTTTGTATCTTCTATCACTTATTTTTCAAAATAATATAAATTCCTAAGTTATTACTTTAAATTTAAACAACTTAGAGGAAAATACTTATTTCTATATTATTTCATCTAATTTTCAGTGTTGTAAAGATACAAATAACACTGATAATGATAATAAAAAAGAATATAGCTTATATATTATCTCAGTAACTATCTGTAAAGTTCTCTTATCCCAGTGTCGATTTATGATGACAACAGCATTCAAAATGATTTTGCACCTGACAACATGAACATTTAATCTTCAACTTTGGAATAAAAATGGACAACTCTGAAAAAAAAAAAAAAAAAAGGACAACTCTGTATATGCATGAACGTAAATGATTTGAGAACATAAATGTAATAACACATAGAAGTCTGGAGAAAAATGACCTCTCTTGGTCACAGAATAGACATTTGTGATTTAATTATTTGCATTTCTTATAAAATAGTGGAACTTCTAGATATAGTGTCAATTTAATAAGTTACATAGTATAAATACCTAGGTAGAGTTATTAAAATTTTCAGTTGTAAATTTAAAAAATATTAGTTAATATTTTAGATATTAATTTAAATATTAATAGTGTATTTTACAAACAAGATGTGCAAAACATTAACAAACAATGGATTAGATGTGTGTACATGTATAAAAATAATTGTCAATTTTTAAAATACTAATCAGAATCTTTCCAAGTACCCTGTTACTATATCAGTTAATGACCAATCAGAGAACAGATAACACTCTCCAAGATAATTCCAGAATGATTTGAAGGAGCAGAGACCTTAGTAGAGGGCAATTCCTCAAGAAGGAAACCAGGGGCATACAAATCTCAAATTTACATTTATCATTTTCTTCCATTTCCTGCTGGGCTCCTCTTTGGAAACCAAAGGGCAAAAATGTCCACTGATGTAGGGCATAGCTGTCAGGCTCTCAGGGTAGAGAGCAGGTGGATTATAAAATGGATCTTGAGTGGCAAATGAAAGATACTTCGGAAAGAAAGAGTTCACTTAAGTTAGGAACTATTGTTACTTTCAAATACTGATGGAAATGGCAGAGTTAAGAAAGAAGATTTGATAATGAGAGGAAGGTAGAATTTTTAGAATCAAGTCCCTAAATAGGCAAGACAGCAGCAAAAATGCTGGGACTCTTCTCTGACATGGGTAGGGATTATTTATACATTCTAACAGTGACTACATCAGTTTTCATCCTACTGATACATGATGGTTGATGTGTCTGACTCATTAGTCCTTCTTCAGTGGAAAGGAGTTGAAGAAAAACTTAATATTATTAATACCTAGAATAAAAAGAGAGAGAGGGAGAGAGACAGAGAGAGAGAGACAGAGAGAAGAGAAGAGAAGAAAAGAGGTAAATTGTCCAGATGCAAAATACAGGAGATAAATATCAGAAAAGAAAAAGGAAGAAAGGGAAGGAAAAAGACTATATGTTAAAGACTATATGTTTGTACATAAAAAAAAAGATTGTTGAGAGTCATAATTAACTGAAGCGTACGTTGTGAAAGATGAGTAAAGAGGGAAGATTTTTGTATGACTTTTTTTTAAATGGAAGAATATAATTTAAAGGCAAGAGTTGTTGGATTTTATAGTTTTCTGTTTTGGAAAACAAGAACTCTTGATAGGCTAGGTATCTACAAAGAATAGGCTATTTCTGGAATTCAATCAACAGGAAGAGGGTATGGTCACAAGAGGAATTACTGAAATGTAATTAAAATGTATACTCAAATAATTGAATTATAATTCATCTTGAAAATGAACATAGTAACAAAAGATTTGGAATCTGTACATATGAAACCAAATATTTTATGATATTACACAGTAATATAGTAGTAGTATATTAGTAGTAGCACAGTAGTATTTTACATTTACTACTATAGCAGTAGCAGACTTACTATAATGGACCTGTTTGAACTGAAAGACATGGATATTTATGCACTAAAGAAGAATATGCTACCCTCTTATGAAAGGGAGCAAAGCACGGACACTCAGAAGCTACAAAGTCTGAGTTCTAAACCTTACTTACTTGGCCTATGATGTCGAGCAAGTTATATAACTGTATATCACTTGTCTTATACACAAAGTTGAATAATAATTGGAACTTCCTCACAGGGTTGATATTAAGATTAGCTTAATTGTCATACAATATTTCTAGAGCATTACCTTACATGTAATAACTGCCATATCATCATCATAGGTGTGTTCATCAACTTTCCCAAAGCCTTAACATTATCAACTTGATTTTTAAGGAAACTTTTTGTTGAAGTATAACTTAAAAACACAAAAGTGCCCAACGTACAAGTGGACATATCCATAGATGTTCTCAAAGTGGACACACCTATAGAACCACACAGATCAAGAAACAGAAAATGTTCATTATACAACAGGCCCCCTTAATATAGTGTCATAGTCACTATGCTCCCAAGGGTCATCAAATTAATTTTTGGGGGAGAGATTGTGGTGGTGTTCATGGCTTTATCATTGAAAGTGTGTGCTCTCATTAACAAGTGTTGTTTTTCTGATTGGAGGAAAGTAAAAGACACTGAATTTTAGATTCACAAACCAGTCACTAGTGATTTTATTAAAATGTATTCATTTTAAAGAAGCCTGGTCAATTCTAGGTACCCAAATCAATTGTAGGCTTTGATAATGTGAAGTAGAGAGGTAGATATTTGGTTATAATCATATCACTGAGAAATCTATCTATCTATCCTTGAATGTATCTCTTCATTTTAAATTCAACTACACCAACTACACAGTTTTTTAAATTAGTTTTTCCCCAAGCTTTTTAACAATGACCAGATGATCATTAGGATAACATGTAACAGTGAACAAATTATTTTCATCTGCCCCTTAGACCAAGTCGGAAAAGAATATTGCTCAGGTAAATTCAAACAAAGCTAAATGCAAACACAAGAAACAACAACAAAAATTGTATATAAAACAAAAGCCAAGGCAGTTAGTTATTATTTAGTGCATGTCTTCATCTAGGAGTGAGATAAGCCTTTGCATAGCTATAAATGGGGAAAGGAATTATTACACCACTTAACTCTTCCTTTCAACCACATATAGATTTTGATCCTTGAAATGGGTTTAGTTCAAGAGTGTGAAAGTTAAACAAATTGAATATAGTATTAATATATCAGGTTCTATCAAAAACTTATGGTTTCTAAGAAAAGATTTTTTTTAATGCAATCATTTAACTTGGAGAAGATGTAGAGTTAGAATGTGGAATCAGAATTGCAAAAGTTGCTTTACTCTGTATGAATCTAAAACGTTATTTAAGACACTCAGTATATAAATACATCATCTTATTATGAATTGTAATAAATTACAATATGATTTAACTCACATGTATAGAATATTCAGGTGAATCGAATGCTTTTGGTTGCATGAAAACATCAATGAATGTTTTTAAAGGCTGCATAATTTTTGACAGTATAATTTACTTGTATTATAGATATTTGAGAAATACAAATAAAATAATTGTTCAGCAACGTTCTTTCACATCTACATCTCAAACTCTTATCTTGTCCATGTGAATAAAGACACCTGAAAATCTCAGTTTCATCCAAAATTCTTCCTTCTCTCCTTTACTCCTGATAAGTTCTGTTGAATCAATCAAATAACGTTACTTACATTACCCCTCTTTTGCACTGTTAATTCCATTAAGTTTTCTTCGGTTCCTCTTGTATAGTGATTGATTCTGACCTGGTCCTTTTGCATTCAGTTTTTAACTGCAAAAGCATCATTCACTTTACCACATGACGTATTTCCGCAATGTACCCTTCTGATGATTTTTTTCCCTCTGCAAAAGACTTAAATGCTTTTCCCATGCCAATAAAACAATACTATTTAGCATAGATCTTTAGGCTGTCCAAAATCTAGCTGCAAAATATATTATTTAATTCTTCCTATGTGTAATTTAACCTCAACTCTACTGCAGTGTAATGTCAGCCATTACTTCTATTTCCTCTGCCTGTGACTCTCTAAACTTTACACTAATTAGAGGTAATAGAATTCTTCTATCAGAGAGACTTGGGGTCAAAGATCTAGATGTAAAGGGAAGAGAACAGATTAAAGTTGAGTTTTCAGCATAGGTCCACAATTTTTTCTTGGAGTGTATGCTTCGGATCAGCAAAAATAGCAATGTTTTAGGAGATACTTGTGTTCACACTGTATCTAAGAACGAGAAAGTACCAGTGCTGCATATCAAAAAAAAAAAAAAAAACCAACGGTGCGGGGGATGGGATCGTGCCAAAGCCCTCCAAGCTGCCATTGGTGCTAACACTATTACATTCAGTGCAGAGATAATCCACCATCCTGAAAGGATTACTTCTCAAATTCCTCTATCAAGCAGGATGTTCCAATCCAGTGCTGCCACCTGATGAGCCTTAATTCAACTTATACTTTAAGTAGAAAGCTGATTTATTTGAGATATCATTTTAATATATTTTAGATATGTGATCTAAATACAACCAATGCCAAATTTAGATAGAATATAAATGACAATACTGTGTTGATGGACTATTTTGTATGAAGTATATTAGGACTTATTTCCATAAGAAATAAAATAATTTCTATTTAGATAAATATTTTTGCAGATGGAAGTCATAACAGTATTTAATATTTCCAAAAATCAACTCTATAAGCCAATTCTAAAAATAAGTGTCTCACAGTCTTCATCTGTTACAATGCTCTGTTAAATTGTAAGACACATACTTTTGTATCATAAACAAGGTACGGTAAGTTCATATTCTAATATAGCTTTACTGTGTTCCAAAAACTTAAACCATCAATTTTCATATAATCATAATGATGTTATAACTTCTTTAGGTAAAATCAACAAAGCATAATTTTGAATGACAAGTAAATTAATCCATTAAGATGATAACAATAATACATTTTTCTGTCACAGTATATTCTTTAAGGGAAATGTTATGTCCACAAAAATGAGTCTATTTATCCCTTATTAAAGATAGTAAGACATAACAAAATGAACACTTAATAAAGCATTTAATCCAAAGGTTCTCAGGCATTACCCTAGTTTACCATTAAATATAGTATACTTCATGGAGAAAAAAAATCCTACTTAGGTTAAATCAGCTATTGACACAATAATGTTATGTGACAAACCACCACGAACCCCAGTGGTTTATATTGAAAACATTTATGTTTCTTGTTCCCTGTGTACAGTTCCCTGGGAAGCTTTGCTTTAGGTTGTGATTTAGCTGGGCTTGGCTGGTCTTGGGGGAACTCTGCTCCAGTTACCTGACTTTGGGATATGGATTCAAGTCTTTTTCAAGTGGGTTCAGATTTAAGGGGTCAAGCTACATGGAAGGTCCTATTTTTCTGGGAGACCACTGGAGCACAAGACAGCAAGCCAAGGAAATTCCATTTAGATCTCTGCTCAGGCACTTTTACACATAGTCACTGGAGAAATCAAATTACCTGGTTAAGTGGAAAATCATACTTCAGGAAAACAGATTCTTCTGAAAAGCGAGGGGGGTGATTATTTGCTGAAGAGTAATTCACTCTATTATAGTCTAATCTTGTTCACAAATATCCACTTTCCTTCTGTATGCAAAATACACATGCATCTTCCTCATGACATGTTAAAAGTCTCATCTATTTATAGCAGTAAGCTAGAATTCCAGGATCTGGTGATCAACTTAAGTATGAATTAGGCTCTTCTTAGTCTGAACCTATGAACTAAAAGATACATTAAACATACAATGGAGGCAAAAGGGGGGGGGAATAAATGGTGGAATTGTGAAAATGGAAGGAATTTGAGCCTCATAGAACTCAGTGGTCCGTAGCAACCCTGAAATATGACTGGGCAAAGGTTTCCAGTCTGTTTATCCTGTGTTTCAATTATACACTAATTTAGGCTTCATTTTTCATGTTTAGATGCAGGTCCCCAGTTCAATATTATCCAGCGTTTGGACCCACTCTCTGGGAGGCACTTCTTGCTTCAAGAGCCTCCTTGGCCACAGCTGGGGAGGGATTGGAGAATACTCTCTTTCTGGCAACCAAGAACTCTCTAAGCCTCATTACTATGATATGATATTAGTGGCACATGCATTTGCTTTTCCATCTCAGTCAGTTTCTTTTAACCCAGGGTGTGTGTGCTTTCATTAGCACAGATCTCCCCAAATATATTGTGAATTTTCTATGTATGATTTCAGTCAATTCCATGTTCCAAAGCCACACTCTTTGAGATGGAAATCTATGTATCTATTTATGTATCTACGTATCTATGTATGTATGTATCTATCTACCATCTATCTACCTCTAGACTTGCCTACAGGTAATATCGGTTAAAAAAAAATTCTGTGGGACAATTTGCCTATTGAAGCCACCTTAATCCTGTACATGTCTTTGATTTAATGGTGTGTCTTAATATCAGCATGTTGGATTGGTCTTTTCCTAGAGACTGCATCTGTGGTTTGGTTTGGTTAGAAACAATTTTATTCCCTAACAATTCAGTTTATTATCTTTCTCTATTCTTTCTCATTTCTGCTTACAAAGCTGGTTAGTTTTTTTCTGAGCCAATCACTTTTTCGTTGTACCTTGTCAAATGTAGCTCACACTATTAACATTCTGCCTATAAACTTCTTTGGTGAAAGCAAAATCAGAAGTTTATTAGTTACACGACATAAATCTTCCCAGTTAGTGAAAAACAATTTTACCCAAAGTTTCATCTCTATGTAACATGAACCGCTATTTTTCCAGCCTCCTACAAGAGATTTTTCATCACACACACTAATATCAGTGCCCGATATGTGATATCAGTTTCTATATCTGTCAGTTCTTGTTAAAACAAAGTTGTTTAAATGGTGAGCATTTATTTTTCCACCCAGTGGTCCAGACCTGTGTCAGTCTTTCTATCAGCTGGCCTTTTATTGGGATTGGCTGAGCTTGTCTCCAGGCTGCATGTCCCAGCTTAGTTTCAGTAGGCGCCATGTAAGTTCGTTTCAGTGCTCAAGCTGAAAGGGAGTGAATATTTGTCTATCAGTAATACAATTGATCACAATTTTCTGCTTCTCCATGCCATCATCTATGAACTGCGGATGATGCTTATAATCCCCAAGATGACTCTGAAACTGAAGAATAGTGATGCCAATGGAAAATATTTTTCATAATGGATATATTCCATCTCTGTGGGTCAATTTCCACTCATTTCTTTTTTTTAATTGTCACAGTAACCTCATGCTGTTTGATGTACTTCAGTTTTAGGTTAGGCACAAACAGTATCCATTTTTTTCTGGATAATTTATGAAGTGGGAATAATGAATAGACATGATTGTTAGAGTAGTGGCTTTCTTTTCATCTATAGCAGCTCAGATTAAATGAGCAATAATACTCCTATTCTTTGTCTTCCTTCTCATTCCAGGGAAAGTATGCTTTCTTGATCTGTTTTCTCTTATATTTCATTGTGATTTGATGGCATGTTAATTAGATACTGGCTGAAATAATGCTTGTTATTTAATTTAAATGGTTGGTTGATACAACAAAAATATTTGAATATATTTTTTGCAAAGTTTACTGAGTTTTCATAAGGGAATATTAAATATATCTGAAATGTTGCATGGTCTCCTAATTGCAAAATAATTTTTGTAAGTAATGTTCTTTAGCAGCAATGCAACTTTGTAAGATAATTTGTAAATTTTGCTATATATACTCATATAAAATATAGGCATATATACATATACATGTGATGTTGCATAGTAAATTACTTCTTCGAAGGAAATTATGTTTTAATCTTTTATCAAATTGAAGAAACCATTATCCTTTACTAAAGTCTCCTTTCTTATAGAATTCAAGAAAAATGTTGATCATTTGCCAAGTATACAGTTGCATCCATTATCAAGGCCTCCTTAAACATCTGTTAAATGTCCACAGTAAAAGCTTAAAATAATTTCACTAAAGTTTGTCCATATGATTAATGAATTATGTGATTAAGATGTATGCAAGTGGAAATAGCTTATGATTAGAAATATTACAGAAATGGAATAAGTCTTTTTCTTTATTATTTGAATTTTTATTTATTGCTATTAATTATAGTATAAATTTTTAAATTTAGTTTATATTCTACAATCTCATAATGATCTCAATGTATTGTCTTTTGGAATACAGACAACTTAAATCAATTAGCCAGTCATAAGTCACTAGTGGGCTGTTAACAAAATGTAGGAGTTAAAATAATCAATGCTGTTAACTCAAACAAATGTCTAGCCATGATTTATCAATTATTGTAAATTGATTTAAATTTGTGCAGAAGCATGATTTATCAATCTTTATAATATAATCTAGCAACCACACAAAGTTTTATGCATTGGCATGTATCAAATTGTAGCTCCACACACACACATAAAATGATAATAATTTGTTAAACAGTCCAAAGTATTGCCATTTTCTAGATAATAGTCATGGATGTTTTGGTATGAAATTGCCTAAAAAATTTGTGTATAAAGGAAATAAATATGAAAGAATGAGTTTTATCCAAACAATTTGTTACAAGGTAACAAGGTTAGCAATGAAATAACTGAAATCTTTAACATCATTTACTTTTGTACATGATAATAGCACTGGATAAGTAATAGCTAAGACATATAATTCTATTGTACTGATCCATTCATTTTAAATAAAATAATTTTAAATAACTTTTTATATTTCAAGATGGATATCTATATAGATATCTATCTGTAAATCAATCTATTCATGAAAGCATACAAGTTAGAATTGCATTTTGCTTCATGAAAAAGAAAAACCTGACAAAAGTGGCTTAAATGAGTCTATGAGTCAGGGGTTTATTTGTTTTATGTACCAAGATGTTTTGGGTCTGCAGCTCAGGTTTGTGGAAACAACAGGGAGGTCATCTAAGACCTAGACTCCTCTCTCTAGCCGTTTATAGCTTATATCCTCATTGTGCAAAAAAGAGGAATGGTAGAAGATGTAACAAGCTCTAATATCAGTGGCTTTAATTTGGTGAGATTTCATTTCTTATTCACCCAAATTCTCATGCATTACCTTAATATTCCTTAATATTTAAAAAAACATGGCTAAATTCTTAGTATTAGCTATGAGTTCCTTAACAGAAAGGACTGTGCCTTATTTATCTCTATAGATCCTTATTTACCATGGTGTTTAGAAAATTTAATCTTCTCAAGAAAGGGTGTTGGACTAAGTTAACATGCTTCCAGTAATCATGATGTGCATCTTCTGAATACTAATATCACTGATTGCCTACAGACAGCATAAAGCATGAGGACCCTACTACTATATGGAACAATTTTGTGACCTATTATTACTTCTGGAATCTTTGAAACCGATACCCAGTAAACTTTAATAGAAATAGATTTAACAAAATGACCAAGATCAGAGAAAGAGAGAGAGAGAGAAATTGATTTCTTAATTTTCTAGTCTTGACAAACTCAGATTAACTCCTGTTAGTTGTCTATTTAGGTGTCACAAATTCAAACATAAATATTGGGTGAGAAATGTTAAAGTGCAATTATAAAATAAGCAATTATTATAATAAAGATTTAAATACTAATTAAATATTCGACAGATTAATTTATTGGCACGTGTTTCGTGTGTGTGTGCACATGTATGTGAATAATTATACAGTTCCCCTTGCAATTGGTATTGAATAATAGCTGGGGTTACTAGTGGAGATACCTGGTTTTATTTCTCTACATTTAAAGTAGAAACTACAGGGAACCATAGAAATTACTTGTTTGCTCTGCTAAATTATTAGGTATTAATATGGTAGGTGTAACTTAAAGTGCATAAATATTGTAGTCTTTCTGTTCTAGGACATAAAACCTATATGACTGATTAAAAAAAAAAATCAGACCTGTTTATATAGCCACTGATAAATGACAAACTTTCATCCTTTTCCAGTGTTCTCAACTAGCTCCATCTTTACTTCATGAGACTACTAAACAATGTTAACAAATATTCTTGTTTTCTGGGGAAATAAAAATTCCAAAGCATTTCCACTAAGCTATTAACATGAATAGCAGTAATAGAGTTCTGTGTACATCATTTGTGTGTCATTAGAAATCATGTAAAGTTGTGTATCTCAAATTTTTATTTATATGAAGAAATGATTGTCATATGATTTCACTTTGGACACAAATGTGTAGTATACATATTTGAATATGAAAAAGAATACATTGAATATATTTTTCAAATCAGCTTTTTCACTACTAAAGCTACTTTTTGCATCCTTTATTTAATGTTGGAAAAAATTGCTTTGTTTAATATTTTACTAACTTAAATAGAAATCTAAAGCATACCTTCTTGAAAATGTTTATTTTCAGAGGAATCCTTTGGTGTGACTAACTACCCTTAGCACATTTAAAAATAATCACGAACTTGGATGTTACGTCAGGGTTTGCATACTTTTCAATAATCTCACATTCTATTTATATAGATTATTCCATATAGTTCTCCAGAGCAGATAACATGACTCAATATCTTTTTTCTTCATTTGCAACACCTAAAAATAAGCAGAAAAATAAGAGTTCAAGGCTTTCAAAAAGAAACATATTTAATCATTTGGATTGGAAACAAAATTATACAAATATCAAGGCAAACAAAAGCTATATCATGAACTTTATTGCAAAAAAAATCCTTAGAGTAAATAAATACATTTAAAAATATGAAAAATTCCAATTCAAAACTTTAGTTAATCTAAATTGAAAACTAATGAAATGCAAAAAATTTCACCATTATATTATTTGTTATATTTTGAAATAAATGAGTTATTCATACAAACTTCAATCCAGTATATATAATTTAAGGGAAGTAAACAAATAATTATAAAACAAGTATAAATAATACATATGTGACTATATTAATATATATTTTATATATACTTACATGTATAATTTATATATTAATATATCCATAGTCATATAGATATATGAATGAATAAATGGGAAGGGTCAGCTGGAATTGAATTTAAAAGATTGAACCATATTTGTCTTCTAAATGGTCTTTATGAAACTGCAGGAAATCTGTACACCAGTTTGAAAATCAGATTAATAATTCTGTTTACAATCAGAACATCTATTTTCATTTTATGTTCACAGTTTTGTTAAGTATATCCATTCTTGGTTAGCCCATTTTCTCAAATCAACAGTCAGGTAATTCACAATATTTTTCAAGCCTACTTTAGAAGCATATATTTCATTGCGTTGAATTGGTACACTGATCTCAGTTTTCAGAAGTTGAACTTTGATCATGGGGCCATGAGTTAGTATAAAGATTTTGTTACTCATAACATGTATTTATTTGTATAGGGATGATCTATGGATTTATTGAACATACAAATATTGAGGATATTCATTTCTGCTACATAGTCATTCTAATCTTTTAGGAAGTAGGGAGGAAAGTTTTTTTAGCCATTCTTTATTGACATCCATGGATTGTAAAGTTCCAAATGAACTGCTATGAGAATTTATAATGTGGGAATCAACTATTCAAGGTCAGGTTTGCCTAAATGGATAATAATAATGAAGAGCTTGGCCTTTAGGGTCTACAGCCCAAACATATAACTGATACAGTACATTTTTTGTAAGACTCTTATGAAGATTAAATTAGAATATACATGTAAAATGCAGAGCAAAATTCCTGATACATAGAAAGATCTCAAAAGAGTTCTCTATTATTTTTGTTATTAATATGATATTAATTTTCTTTCATAGACTATGTCTGAGTAATTTTAGCTTAATCCCCTCAGTTTAGTTGATTGAGTCGAACAAACAAATGTCAGTTAAAACAAGAAAGCATAAATCCCCTCTTAAATATTATATTTTAAATTAAAACACTATCATAAATTTATTTAAAATATCTTTATGTAGAGCCATACAGTTTTCATTCATCTGTTTTGGTTGTATTAATTTTATTTTAGTATTGTGTGATTTTTTATGTTATTAGAGTCATCAAATCATAACACTGCTGTACTTAATACACTCCAATGGCTTTCTGTCAATTTACAATACATCAAAAGCCCTTACCGGGCTCCACATGAGCTGCTCCTCCAGCCAGCCTTTCAGTATCTCCCAAACCTTCCAACAACCAATCTACTCCAGAGGCAATGGCCTCCTTGCTCATCCTCAAATACACCCAGGTAACAACGGTTCACTCGCTCCGTGCTCTGCCAGAAATAATTTCTCTTCACCAAATAAATCAGGTCAGAAATTTGAAGTCTGGGCGCTAGCATCAGCACAGCAAAGATGCCATTCCTGGACAAACTACTTAAAATGCCTCCCCTCCACTTTCTTCTCTTAGCTAGCTTTACTTTTGCTTATATTATATAAAAGTATGTTAACATTTGTGATATTTTACTTGTTTAGTCTATGAATCTCTATCTCTACACTGTAATTTCCATAACATTATTTTATATTTTCATCTCATTATACCCAGCATCTAAAAGACAGTCCAGCACATAGCACACACTAATAATACTGTATTAATGAATGTGTGAAGCCATATATGAGCTAATTTAGCAATCTGAGAATTGGGGTCCCTTGTGCTTCTTGAATTAAATACACCCCTAATGCAATCTATGAAATTTCCAAGTTCATTCCTTTAAACTTGTATTAGAACCTGAGGATGTATGTGAAATAATTTGAGTACATTATCTCCTAGATTGATGTTTACAGTTTTTCTGCCAACTTTCATGTTTTCTCGCAGAAATTAATTTGACAATATATTTTAATAATCATATGAGTGCCCAAATTTCCAAGCCCCAAATCTCTTTCTTTTCACATTCATATTCTATGTAACTGAATTAAATAATTTGAACAAGTACGAATGATAAACAAGCCACAGAAGTTAAGATAGAGACTGCTTTTTCCTTGTACCACCATAGTTCTCAGAGAAAAGGGAATTTTCTAATATGAGACAATTTTGATGATTTGCTATTTAGTCTCAAAAATGTGTATGAAAAGGCAATGGGCATTTTTTAAATGTTTTGGACCTCTTGATAATCTCTTGAAGCCTATGTTGTCCTACTTAGAATGAAAAATTAAATGCACAAAATATATTGTATTAAAATACAGTAGATTACAACATGAGTTATGTTGAAATTTAGTCATCAAAATATTAATTAGAAAAAATGTTGTAATTAAATGCTATATGTGCTTCTTTACTAAAAGATTAAATAAAAAGATCTAGTGAGAGGGCTGTTAAATATCACAATTTCAAGACAATAGCTAGTGAAAATGACGTTTAAAAGCAACTGCTATCACTGCAATATGAAATGATAATATCTGTGAATACTATTGTTACAATGTCAGATAGTGCTCATCTCCCATGGTGTGTTGCCTATATTCATAAAGGAAGGGAAGGATAATTTCCATTAAAGGTTAATGGAAATAAAGATATACTAATTGTCTCATCAAAGTTCAGTTTCCCCCCAAATCTATTTACAGAACACTACATTCCATGAAATGCAGAATAAGGACCCTTGCTGCCAAATATCCTTTGGCACACATATCTTCTTTTACTTTTCTTTTTAAAAATATTTAATGTTTTATTTAGATTTTATTTTTAGATTTTATATTTCATTTACCTTCAAAATATAATTAATTTAAATTTAAATGTTGTACATTGTCAAAATTGGATTCCACTTTTTGATATGATAGATTTTTCACTTGGAATTAGTTTTGTAATAACAAGACCCTTTAATATCAGAGTCAAACTATTGGGAGAAACTCCCTACCATAAATCCCTACTATAAAAATAAACATAATTATTCACTAAAATAATATAGATGTAAATCCATGCTTTATATATTTGTAAAGACAATTTTTTTGTTACTCCTTTTCTTCTGTCCCCCAAAATTTTAATTTTAAAGTATAAATGTAAATGTAGAATATATACCTTTTAAAACAAAAGAGCTTGAGAATATCCAAAAATTGGTCATGTGAATCAGGGCATATTATTTTATTTTTTAAACCCTGAAATATTGTATCTGTATCTGTAAACAATGGAGTATTGAGAATGAAAAAGTAAGCAAACAACAATAACAACAACAAAAAACCTTTGTCTAGATGCCTTTGCAACTTAGTTTAACATCCATTGCTTTGCATGAAAATACTCTGACTTCCTCCCTCAGATCCAGGATAGGTGCCTCTGTGTGTCCCACTGCTATCAGCTCAAGGGGGCCAAATGGCCAGCAGCTCTGCCATCACCACACATGGAGCTGTGTCCTCAGATTTGTTTTTTGTTTTTCTTAATCTGGTGTCTGTTTATTTGTTTTTTGGTATTTTTTCAATTTTATGGAGATATAATTGACACACAGCTTTGTGCACAACATAATGACCTCTCATACATACATTGCAAAATGATTACCGCAATAAGTTTTATTAAACTTAGATGAGGCGCAAACAAAGCTGCCAAAAATTATCTTTAGTGCATGATCTGAAATGTGTCCCAACAGCTTACACTTTTTGGAGAGCTACCATCTTCATACAGACATGTTTACCAGGTATATAGTTCATGCCGTGGCTGGCCTCATATCAAGCATGGTGAGAATGTAGATTCAACACATTTCCATTTGAAAAATGCTAATATCTTCACGTTCATATTTATCAGGAATTTGAACTGAAGAAGTGAGAGGAGGTCATGCAACTTCATTCATTCTAAGAGTGACCTGGGTCCCTGGAGATTGGTGTTCTCCACCCTCTAGACTAATGCCAACAAGAGTAAAAGGGAGTCCTGAGCTCTGGTGCTCTTGGCAAAGCCACTAGCGCATCCCTGAGACCATAAGGACTAGCCTCATACAATTAATTCTTTCTTATATGGTCACCTCTTTTGCCCCAAGCACTTGAGATTCACAGATCATCTTTCACAGGTGGCTCAAACGAAGTATCCTCTGATCAAAATATTTCAAACTGGCCCCACTTGCCGCACACTTCCTATCTTTTCCCCACTTCGTTTTTTTCTCTATATTATTCAAAAACATCTGGCATAAACTATATTTTACGTATTTTTTCTATCACTTGTCTTCCTGATCTGGATTGTAAACTCCAATAGAGAAAGGAATTTTGTTTGTTTTGTGTACTTCTTTGTTCCCAATACCTTGACCGATGCCCTGTAGGTAGTACTTGTTTGATGATAGAGTTGTTGAATGGATGAATAAATGATTAATGGGATGTCCCCAAATAGGATTGCTATTCATATCAGTTTTCTTTAGCGTCTCAAATCCAGTACTGATGACCAAGTAGATGCTGTCTCATTCCATCAGACACTCTCATTATTTATACACACTCTGTTATCTCCTTCAGCTTTCCAAATAATGAAGAGGAAGATGATGCAGCAAGAAAGTGGGAGATCATCCCTGTCTCCAGCTCTTCTTCCATGTCATATATGACTAGTAAATTTCTAAAAATTTCTGAAAACGATGCTTCTCCTAAAAAAGATTTGCAATCCTTGATAGTCATAGATCTAACTTTCATTATTGACATGTTATTGTTTTGACGTAGTTATTAAAAAGTCTAGTTTTTCTCTTCTTCCTCCTCCCCAGCTATTATTTTACTCCTCTGGCTATTATTCTCTAGGTTGAGGCAATATGTATGTTTAATTTCAAATAAAAATATAGACTATTGTATTTACATAAGGAACTATGCAGATAAATTCAGATTAATCGTCTAAAAACCTTCAATTTACCTCATTCCTACTACTGTTTTAGAAATGATTCCCCTAGAAATAATGAAGACTGATATTTTCTTAATATTTCTTTAATATTTCCACTGATCCATAAACGAATTTCTCTATATCTACTTGGAATTCTTTCAAATGCTATTCTAATTTGACTATACAACTAAATAAATAATAATTTCAAAGTGATACCAAGTAGTGACCTTTCCCTCTTTTCTATATGCCAAGAAGAGAAGGAGCACCACAGATTGCATATGAATTACTAGGACAAACTCATTATGCCAAGTGCTTGCACACAAGCAAATGTTATCTGCCATCCTATCTCCTTCCTGTGTTCATCTGTCTTTTCTTATCTGTGTTCTTTTATTTTTTTTTCTCTCACCATTTGTGGTAGCATGTTCACTTTTCAGTCACTTTACCTTGGCATCACTAACCAACCTTACTCTTTTTTTTTGCTCCCACATCCAGGCTGTTCATCCAACACATTTCAAAATTCTGTTATTTCTTCCTGTTCCTGTCCTTAAAAGCTGTCACTTCCTCTCTGTTCCTGAAGCCAAAAAACCTCATCCTAACATCTTTATCTACAGCAACATGTTCTCCCATTCAACCCCAAATTTATTCTGTGGTTAAACCACATAAATTGGCAAATAAAGTTGCTGTTTTCCATTCGAGCTGATTACACATTTTACATCAAATTTCTTGCAAATTACTTCTGACACAACTGAAGTTGAATTCCTGCGGACTCACCCTGGGGCTTCCCTTTCAGATTGTCCAATAGACTCTCCTTCTGACCACTTTGCTTCTCCACATTGTTCTCAATGCCAGACACAATTTGTTTATAACTGTTGCCGTACTTCTGGGATGAAAAACTTTCAAGCTCTGTATGCCTGCATCAATCAAGATAGATTAGGATATGCTGTGGTAACAAACAACCCCTGAATCTCAGTGGCTCATAACAACAAAGGACAAATTTTCCTAAATGCCAGTCTCAGATTGACTACTGCCTGCATAGTCAATGCATGGTGTCTTCACTTTAGGTCCGAGGCTGACAGGGTTGCCTCTGGATAGAGCACTGTAAGTCTGTGGCAGAGGGGCATTGGAACCATGTGCTGGCTCGTAAAATGTCTGCTCAGACTGACAAGGGCCACTTCTGCTCACATATGATAAGTCACATGACAATGCTTGAGTTCAGTGGTATAAGGATATACTGTAGTCCTCCCTTATTCATGGAGATACGTTCCAAACCCCCAGTGGATGCCTGAAACCCTAGATTGTACTGAACTTTATATATACATACATACTTATAATAAAGTTTAGTTTATAAATTAGGCACAGTAAGAGAATATCTGAATTTCCAGCGAGCTTGGGGCCATTATTAAGTAAAATAAGGGTTACTTGAACACAAGCACTGCAATACCATGACAGTCAATCTTATAACTGAGCGTGGCTACTAAGTGACTAGTGGATGAGATACCTGGACAAAGGGATGATTCACATCCTGGGCAGGACTGAGCAGACAGCACAGATTTTCTTACATGACTCAGAACAATGTGCAAGTTAAAACTTACAAATTGTTTATTTCTGGAATTTTCCATTTAATATTTTCAGACTGCAATTGACTGTGGGTAACTGAAACCTAGAAAGGTAAAACCATGGATAAGGGGGCACTGATGTATGTTTCCTACATGTTCACGGAGGGAAGGGCACCAAGCTACTTGGCCAACAGCAATGTAATCTACCACCTTCCCACAATTACTACCACCACTACCAGAACTTCTGTATGCATTTCGATGAAGAAAATTCAGTTGATCTGGAAATATGCAGGGCATAATCTATCATCATTCCTCTGAAATTAGGTTGTCGATTTGAAAGAAATTTCTGTTAGATGGTAAGTGTGAATGGCAGAGGCAGTGCAAAATATATCTTGGAAATATGAGCTCCAGAAGGACAGAGAAAAATGATGACAAGAGACTACTGCAGCTCCTTCGGTACAGTTGCCTACACAAGAGTTGTTGTCAGGTATTCTTAACCAACTGTAAGGGGCCATGATAGAGTATGTGAATGTCCCCAGATTAAAAGAAGAAAAAAGTGAAAAGAACCAATTAGCAAATGCATTAGGCAGGACATCATTGCGGGAGAAAATGTTGACTGAGTTCAAGACCCTTGTCTGAAACGCAAGAGAGAGAATTGACTGGAGACTCAGAGATTTGCAATTCACTACTGGATTTGAACACTATCAAGGTGAGACTTCTTATTTTAACTAAACATAGAATTACAGTTGGATTTACTAATCGATTTTCACTACTGTGAGGTCTTTTCAACTCTAGACTATTATGTTAAATAAATTACAAAATATTTTAAATTTAGAATACAGTCTACAAAACATTCAGTTCATTGACTACGTCAATTATTTCTTGTTTGGCATTAGACAATGGCATCAAATAATCATAAAATATTAATGCTATAAATGATTTTAGATGATTTAATTTAAATTAGCAGCCAATCCTGGAAAATTTCTTCAGCCTGAACTGTGACGATTCTTCTTCTGCTTCAGTCTCTATTAAGGAGCTTGCTGTGCATCACTTGGTGAACATATTGTATTATAAACGTTCTACTGATACTTTTTAGAAAAGGCTTCTTTCTTGTTTACCTGAAGTGTATTTTTCTGAAATTTCTAGTCTATTATCACAGTTCTGCCCACCTGGAAGAGATTAAAACCGGTCCATTTAATCTTTTATGTGAAATAACTTCAAACATTTGCAAACTGCTATGGATTCTTTCTCACCTTTTCCTTACTCTTTCCTAAATAAATGACTCACTGTCTCTGAGGTTTTCTGATATGGCAAAATGTATACATCCTTTAACAATCTGACTAAATTCCCTAGGACTCTTTTATTCCTGAAGAAATATTTATTGTCTGTATGCTCTGGGTTATCAAGAATTGTGCTGATAAAATGATGAAGATTCAAATGTAGTTTTTTCTCTTATGAAGCTTACAGTCTGGCTGGTAGACAACTATCATCAAATAAGTTCATACATAGTTACTTGATATTACATAATGATACATGATATGAAGGGGGATTGCAGTATGCTTTCTTAAGACATCACATGGAACATAATGTTACACGAGCATGTCCAATCAACTTGGCTTGCACTTTAGATTTCCTCTACCACATCCTAAGTTGTGTTAGCTTTATTTGCAGTAGTATTAAAAGAGTGACAAATTACTGGTCAATAATATATGATTTCAGTTCTTTAATATGCTTTCATATGTAGAACATTCAATGGAATTTAAAATTCTACCTTCTAATTTATATTTTGCAATATCGTCGCTTACAAAAAAAATCCCTAAAGAGACAAACAATCCTCCCCTCCCTCTAAAAAGAACAAACAAAGGACAACAACAGCAAAACTCTAGCAGATTTGTGACAACATGGATGAATCATGAGGGTATTATGCTAAGTGAAATAAGTCAGACAGAGAAAGACGAATACTGTATGATTTCACTCACATGTGGAATATAAAAAACAAAATCAATGAACAAACTAAGCAGAAACAAGCACAAAGATACAGAGAACAGAGTAGTGGGTACCAGAGGGGAAGAGGCAGTGGTAGGGAGGGCGAAATAGGTAAAGGGGATCAACTGTATTGTGAGGGATGGAAACTAAGTATTTGGTGGTTTTGAGCATGGTATAGGGAATACAGAAGTAGAAATATAATGCTGTACACATGAAACACATAATGTCATAGACTATGTTACCTCAATAAAAATGTAAATTGAAAAATGGATACAGAATGGGCAAAGACATGGAAGCAGGCAAATTAGTCTTATGATTTAGTTATTATTTGTTACGATTTTAATAAGACTGCAGCAGAGGGAACTTGGTGAGAAATAGTGATAGATAGGGACCCTGAAAGTTACAACAGTGAGAATTCTGGCACTCCAGGGTAGACTGGATCAGATTCTGTTTGAATAATGGCCAACGAGCATTCTGGGAAATGCAGCAGTTGAACAAGTTGGAACTAACATTTAGCTCCCAGTTATGAGACCAGAACAAGTGATGAGATTTAGTCTGAATTATCTCTAACTCCATCGAGAAATGTATGGTGTTAAAGGATCTTGTCATGAAAACAGAGAGAATCTAGACGCATCATTCAGCTCCAGAGATAGTGGTACTGCAAAGATAAATACTCAGCCTACTAGGGTAGACTTCCTTGTGGGGTGTCATTCTGTCTCTAAAACACATTATCAAATTACAAAAGAAGTCTGGGCACCGTGAAAATATAAAAGAATAAGTCAAAGGAAAGATTTGTTGCATAGGTAGGAAGATAGTCTTTTTCTTCTCTATTAGACAATTTTGGATATAAATGCTTTAGAGAAATAAAGTTCAGAGAATGACGAGTGTTATTTCGTGACAAAGTTACTGTATTAATTTCCTGGGGAAGCCATAACAAAGTTCCACAAATTGGGTGACTTAAGACACCAGAAATTTAGTCAGGCTTCTGGAGGCTAGAAATCTGAAATAAAATTATTGGCAGGGTCATATTCCCTCTGAAACCTCTTGAGAAGGACATTTGCTTTCCTCTTTTAGCTTCTGGTAGCACTAGGCATTTCCTGGTCATGGCAATATCACTCCAATCTCCGCCTCTGTTTTCACACGGCTGTCTTCCTTCTGTGTCTGTGTATCTCTGTGTCTTCACGTGGCATTCTCTCTATGATGTGTCCAAATTTCCATTTTCAAAGAAGGACACCAATAATATTGGAATAAGGCCCAAGAAAATGACTTTATTTTAACTTGATTAAATCTGCAAAAACGCTATTTCTAAATAAGGTCACATTCACAGATATCAAGAGATAGGATTTCAGCATATCTTTTATGAAAGGGGCACAATTCAACCTGTAACAGCTACAAACTCTAAAGTAAATTAAAAATGTTCATATTATTAAGAGAGGGAACAATAATGACTAACAAAAGGCAAAATGATAGTAGTTAATCTTTATTTAGTCTTTTATGTGTTCTAACTATTGTCTTGACCAATGTAGAAAAGTATTAATTTAGTTACTTTAGTTACTTCTTCTAGAAACCCTTCAAAGTAGGTGTTATCAGGGAGATCAGCTCAGCTATCCCACCCTAGAGGGGTGGGATAAGGAGGGTGGGAGGGAGGGAGATGCAAGAGGGAAGAGATATGGGGACATATGTATATGTATAACGGATTCACTTTGTTATAAAGCAGAAACTAACACACCATTGTAAAGCAATTATACTCCAATAAAGATGTTAAAAAACAAAAAAAAAGTAGGTGCTATTTTTTTTTTTTCCCAAGACCACATAGTTGACAAGTGTTGGAGCTCATATTATCACCTAGGCAGTGTTATTATGTTCTTAGGGGCAGCAAATTATTTAGTCATATGAAATTATAGGAAACACAATCCATAAGTAGATCTTTGGCATTAGCATCATCAGAAATAATTAGAAACTAAGATCAGACAGAGTAAACATACATGTGGCAACTTTTGCTTAGAGTGCAGAGTGCAGGAAAATGTTTTTGTATTTGGGAGAACAACTCAGACATCTATGCCAAGACACCTAAGGACACTGAGGAGAAAGAAGAGACTCAGTCTTCTCAGAATGTTGAAAGAGAATTCATAAACTTGGGAAATAGTGTTTCAGAGGTCTCATGCTTATGAGATTAGCCTAAAGACTATTTGGAAGACTTTTAAAAATTGTTACCCATATCTTAATACCAGCTTGATTGGGTCAGAAAAATTAAATTATAAATTAAATTAAATTAAATTATAAATTATAAATCATTATATTATGTATTCAAAAGAAATGGAAGGCAAATAAAGGAAAAAACTGGGAAAGAACACAGAGAAACAGAATTCAGAACGATAGACTGTTCTTACAAAACTAAACATACTCTTAGCATACGATCCAGCAATCACACTCCTTGGTATTTACCCGAAATAGCTGCAATCTTATGCCTAAACAATAACCTGCATGTGGATGTTTATAGCAGCTTTATTCATAATCATCAAAACTTGGAAACAACCAGGATGTCTTTCAGTGGGTGAATGGATAAATAAATGGTGATACATCCAGACAGTGGAATATTATTTAGCACTAATAAGAAATGATCTACTAGCCATGAAAAGACATGGAAGAATCTTAAGTGCATATTGTTAAGTGGAAGAAGCCAATCTCGAATTATACTGTATCATTCCAACTATATGACATTGTGCAAAAGGCAAAACCACGGAGAGAGCAAAGAGATCAGTGATTGCCAGGGTTTGAGGGAAAGGAGAGATGAATAGACTGAGTGCAGAGGATTTTTTGGACAAGGAAATTACTCTGTATGATGCTGTAGTGGCAGATACATGTCATTATACATTTGTCTAAACTCACAGAATGTACAATACCAAGAGTCAACTCTAATATAAACACTGACATTTGGATGATAATGATGTCTCGATTTGGTTCATCAGTTGCAACAAATGTACCACTCTTGTGGGGGAAGTGGATTATCAAGGACACTATGCATGCCTGGGCACAGTGGGTATGCAATATCTCTGTAATTTCCTCTCAATTTTGCTATTAAGCTAAAACTACTATAAAATAAAGTCTTCTAAAAAATGTCCTAAAAAAGTAGATTGGAAATCAGGACTGTATGGTGTCATAGAAGAAGTCAAATTAGAGAGAAAATTTTGCAGAGAGAATAAAAGAATGAGGACAGAGAATGCATTTATTAGGAACTGGTTGTTAAGCTTTAATAGGTAGTTTGTATTAAAGTCAGAAATGTAGACTCAGCATTGCAAAAAAGTAAAATGTATGTGCCTTGTATGGATATGGAAATGGAAGCTACAAAGAATGTTGACTGAGAGAAGGAGAAATGGGATAGTAGCTTCGTGACATAATACCTTGGAGGAAAGTGCCTTTGTGTGTGTGTGTGTGTGTGTGTGTGTGTTTTAATACAGAAGATAAGTATAAAGTAATTACTGCTATGAATAAAGCCACACAATTATTTTTCTCCCTTGCCAAATTGAGAGTATTTGAAAAGATTGTGATTAAATAGGAGAGGTTGAAATCTTATTAAATAGGGTCTCCTTCCATTACAAATGTCCATTATAAATTGAACATCTGCTTGATCCTTACTGTTCAGTAGTTACTTGTAATTATGCAGACTTAAAACCTAGATATATGGATGTCAAGGTGTCAATTACAGGATAACCCTTAATTTCTTAAATAAGTGACCTAAATTTTTTTAATATAATTGTTTTCCTGGATAATCTGATGAACAGTCTGAATGGAAGTTATTTGGTTTGAAATAATACAAAGAGTGCATTTAAAAAAAATAAGGATGAAAACTGATATAGGCACTATGGAGAACAGTATGGAGGTTCCTTAAAAAACTAAAAATAGAACTACCATATGACCCAGCAATCCCACTACTGGGCATATACCCAGAGAAAACCATAATTCAAAAAGACACATGCACCCCAATGCTCATTGCAGCACTATTTACAATAGCCAGGTCATGGAAGCAACCTAAATGCTCATTGATGGACAAATGGATAAAGAAGATGTGGTACATATATACAGTGGAATATTACTCAGCCATAAAAAGGAACGAAATTGGGTCATTTTTAGAGACATGGATGGACCTAGAGACTGTTATACAGACTGAAGTAAGTAAGAAAGAGAAAAACAAATATCATATATTAATGCATATATGTGGAATCTAGAGAAATGGCACAGATGAACCAGTTTGCAAGGCAGAAATAGAGACACATGTAGAGAACAAACGTATGGACACCAAGGGGGTAAGTGGGAGGGGGGTGGTGGTGGGATGAATTGGGAGATTGGGATTGACATATATACACTAATATATATAAAATAGATAACTAATAAAAAAAAGAAAAAAAACAATTAAGCAAAGAAAACCAAATAGTTTCATTAGACTTAGCTATAAGCTGTGTTTAAAACAACCAAGAATTTGTAAACTAACTGCTTCTTTGCATAATTAACTTAGTTATCAAAACAATTACTTATGTGACACAAAAACAATTAATTATTTTATGTTATATGTAAATTTATTTATGTTTTACATTATAAATTACAGTAAAGTAGTGAGGCCAAGATGCAACCCAGCCTCTTTATAGCCATGCCTAACTTAACTTGCAATAGAACTGGGGAGAAAACCAGATGATTTAATTCACCATGACCCCCCCGCCCCACTCTTGTGCTGTCCACAGTCCTGGGAGAAAGGTAACTCACCTTGGGAGTTATGACAGAATATAGGCATATTTGGTTAGTCAGAGAACCCACCTTTGTTTGGAAGTTTACAAAGTAATATGACCTCACATGGCCAAGGGTCCTTTGGATTAGTAGTTCATCAATCACCATATTTTCAATTGAGCTTTTTGTTTTTGTTTTCATTCTTAGAACCTACACTTACTTTTCAGAGCATTTTTCAGAATGTTCTCTTATTTTCTAATTGCGGCTGAAATAACATTTTCAAGCACAGCATCAACAGTTGTTTGGTTCCTTACACATTACACTGTATTCTTCCAGGGATTTGATTTTATCCTTGAACATAAAGGAAAGAGAAAGCAATTTTATCTTTTTTTTCCTCCCACATGTATCTTTTACCCAAGAATGCATTTCAATATATTTCTGGGGAAGCACAGGTTTTAATTATTTTCTCAGGGACTGACCATTCCAATTTCCCAGATGATGTTAAATGTGTAATGCTCGATTATATATCACATTTCACTATATGCAACTGGATAATACCCATGTGAAAGTTATTCCCTAGAAACAGACCACTAAAGTACCATTTAGTACACTGCTGATTTAGGACACAAAGTGATACTTCAGTCTCCAGAAATAGTTAACAAAACATCAAAAATTATGTAATTTACTGTCTTGAAATATTTTAATAATGCCAAATTCTTTATAGTTTGCAAAGCAATTGCAGAAGTGTTACCGTTTTGTACCCATAATAAACCCCACAGATAACTATTGCTGTCTCCATTTTACAAATAACGATATTACAGCTCTAAAAGATTTTCTGTTACTAAAATATCCTTGGTTGTCAAGTGACAGGGCTGGAAATTTTACATCCAGACCTTCTGACAGTTGTCTTAGGATGGTTCCTATAATGCAGCTTCCTCTAGTTTCATGTCTGTGAGGGCATTTAAGTCCTCTTCTGAGAGAAGGAAATAGTCTCAGTATAATATATTAAACCAGCAAATTTTAGTGTATCATTTGGGAAATGCCAAGAAGAAATACCTTGAAGTGTTTGAAATTCACATTTGACAATATGATAGTGATTGAATGAAAATAAAATACATGTGGTCAAATAGGGTATAAATTGTATTTTTCTTTGTCTAGGGCTTCTGAAAAAAATATGATTGTTGGTTAGCAGAACAAGTATTTCTCTAGCAGTACAGCAGACGTTTTCTTTCTAGTGACATGTGAGAGTGGGTGGTGAGCATTTCAGATCAGAACATTGAGTACTTGTGAACAAAGAATGTATAATGGCTGGATTTACTTTTTTTCCCCCTTTTTTTCTTCGATTGGTCACCATACAACATTTCAGAATTAAACTCCAGCTCCTTTTCAAAAAAGAAAACAAAAACAGTACTATATGAACTTTGGCTATAGGTAACCTCTATAAAAATTCATTTCTTTATAATTTATTTTCTTTGGAGAATAATCCCCAAACGCTCAATCAGACAAGCATTACGTTATGTTTTCTCCTTTCTGAGGATAAGATAAAATTAAATTGTAGTCTTGATTATCATTAAATACATTTGTCAAAGTCTAAAAAAATATTTCTTCTCTTGGGTTCTACTTAGAGGAAAGCACATGTAAGATTATGGAGAGGCTATCTATAAAGTCAGGAATAGTTCTTCATCCTCACAGAAGACTAGATTCAACATATAAGCAAGAAAAACTAGGGTCAATTTTTATTTTTGTATGAGTAACGTGCATAGTAAAACAAGAATTCACTTTGAGACCACATGAATTTTAAGCAAATAAAAATGTACTTTTTTTTAAACGTAGGCCTTCATATTCTAGAGAAGTCACAGTAATGTTTCCGTTCAAGTTTGTAGAATTCTGAGTTATCATCTTCTTGTCAGAAAAACCGAGGAGTCTGGTTTTATCCTTGCTTACTACATATTAGGTATGTAAACATGCATAAGTTACTCACATTTCCTGTATGTCATTTTCCCCTTCTGAAAAATAGGAAAAATAAACTAAATTGTAGAGTTAATTTGAGGACTAAATGATAATACTAAAGAGGTTTTTGGGCTACTTCTGATGACTGTATTGAGTCTCCAAACTGAGAAGAAAGGTGCTAAGGGACAAACATTGTTTAAAAAAAAAAGAAAACTTTAAAAAAAAGGTGTTAGAAAAAAAATATTCAATATTTACTAAAAGATATCCAAAAACTAGACTTGCCATCCTTTGCTTACCACCCACTTCTACATTTATATGGAGAAGAGTAAAGACTTAGTGGATAGGGACTTCCCTGGTTGCGCAGTGGTTAGGAATCCACCTGCCAATGCAGAGGACACGGGTTTGAGCCCTGGCCTGGGAAGATCCCACATGCCGCGGAGCAACTAAGCCCGTGAGCCACAACTGCTGGGCCTGTGCTCTAGAGCCCGCAAGCCATAACTACTGAGCCTGCACGCCTAGAGCCCGTGCTCTGCAACAAAAGAAGCCACCACAATGAGAAGCCCACGCACCGCAACAAAGAGTAGCCCCTGCTCGCCACAACTAGAGAAAGTCCGCTCCCAGCAACGAAGACCCAACACAGCCCAAAATAAACAAATAAATTTATATATATATATAAAAGACAGTGGATAGAGAGGTGGATGTCTGTGACTTAATAAAGGTTTATCAGAGTCTTCTCTTTTTTACCTCCCTTTGCTTTCTATGTGGGTGAGGATTTTCCCTTCTTTCAAGGCTAGCTCAGGGGGTCTCAAGAGATCTGATGAGACAGGAAGGTGTGGTTACAAGGAGACAAGACTGACATCTCCCTCCAGCTGGATGCTTTCTTAGCTGGCAAATCCTGGCTCTTCTAAGTTGCTAGAGAAGAGAGATGTGCTGAGAGGGGTTTTGTGAGCATACGGTCTGTCCCTCTGAAGAGTTTAATCAAGACAAGCACAGACTTGTGTCTTAGGAAAGTCTCCAGGTGCTAGACTGGCTTGGCTGGCCTCATCTGCATTTGCAGAGCGGTGGGACCGTGTTGTGAAGGGGAGGCTGTGCTGGGTTTCCGTGCTCTAGAGAAGAAACAAAAGCTGTGTCTCTGGCTAACTTGAAAGGACAACACGTTTGCAAGGAAATGGCAGTTTTGGGGTGCTCCATGACAGAGGAAGTTTGCCTCCAAAAAGCTACAATGTACCCCATGAAAGAATAAATATAACACTTGAGTGTATTTGGCATGCAGAAGACATCAAAGCTAGATTACAAAACACCGGTCATGCCGTACCTTCCCGGCCCCACTGTCTCACCTCCCTGCCATTTCCTAGATGGAGGAGCCAGAGGGCAGCACAGTCAAGTAGGGAGAAGCCCTGGAGGACAGAAAGCCACAGGGCACCATTTCCCCCTGCCCTGCAGATTCCTCGGGCCAGACCAGAGCCAGAGCCAGAGCCAGAGAAGGGGACATGCTTAAATTGGATAACAAGTCACAATTTTGATACTAATCTTAGGTAGACTTAACAAACATATACTTGAAAATAAATTTTCTAATACGTGGAAGTAACCAAGAGTGATTTTGCATCTAAATATACTAACCTAGGGGCAAGAATGTAAGATCTAACAGAGATTATTTAAAGTGAGGGATGAAAAAGGAATAAGTTTTTCATACACTGCACACCACTGAGTTCAGCTTTGTAAAATATGAGTACTGTCTTACCAATTATATCTTCAAGATATTACTCAAATCTTTTTTTTCACCTTCAACTGTTGATATCACCTTAGTCCAAGCCAACCATTGGTCTCAAATAATTGCACCAGCTTCCTCTTTGGTGTACCACTCCTATTCTTTCTCTGCCCTTATTTAGTCTCCAGAAAACAGGAAACCTGATTTTCTCAGAGCATAATTTAGGTCATGTTTAACTCCCTTGCTTAAACATTTCATGGCTTTGTATTGTAGTATTACAAAATGTAAATTCCTTTGCCTTGGCATACCTGATCTGTCCTCTGCCCATTTCTCCATCTTCTTGCTGAGCCATTTCCCTTCTTCTTACTCTGCTGCAGACTCCCCAGTCTCTGAGGTCATCTCCTGGCTCATGACACGCTCTTTCCTACACGCAGTTCCCAGTGCCAGCAAAATCTTGCCCTTCCTTCCATCCCTTCAGATAACCCAGTCATCCTTCCCATCTTCCTCTTTATAGGCTTCCTTGACCTCCCTACCTAAATAAACTTTTCTATGCATCCTTCCATCTCAACTAATTATTTTCTCCTTCATGGTATTAATTTACAGCTCATGACAACGTTTACTAAAATTCAACATGTATGTTTAATTTTTTAGTGCTAATTTCTTCTTGCAAAAATAATGTGCTCCCACACCTCAAACAATGTCTTCACATGGTAGGTGTTCAAATATTCATTAAAATGGATTATTGTGTTATTATTATTGTTGTTATTATATTTATCATAGGTTGTAGACAACATGAAGACGACGACTCTAATGGGTGAACACAGGCAAGAAATAATTTTTTTTTTAATTTATTTATTTATTTTATTTTTTTTGGCTGTGTTGGGTCTTCGTTTCTGTGCGAGGGCTTTCTCTAGTTGTGGCAAGTGGGGGCCACTCTTCATCGCGGTGCGCGGGCCTCTCACTGTCGCGGCCTCTCTTGTTGCGGAGCACAGGCTCCAGACGCGCAGGCTCAGCAGTTGTGGCTCACGGGCCTAGTTGCTCCGCGGCATGTGGGATCTTCCCAGACCAGGGCTCGAACCTGTGTCCCCTGCATTAGCAGGCAGATTCTCAACCACTGCGCCACCAGGGAAGCCCCAAGAAATAATTTTTTGAAAGACCCTAACCCTCAAGTTGGATTTGAAAAATAAGTATCCAAAGTCCAAGTTGAAAACTAACACTAGAAGAGACAATCAATAGCATTATTATTAAGAAATGAATTCATTTCTGATAAAAGCAAATTAGAGAATAATATTAAGGTGACTTTAATATGAATATGCCTATGAAATTCTGAGATATTCAAAGTCCAACAGATACAAGAATTACAGAGAGATCTTGTTAAAATGCAGAATCTGAGCCAGTAGATCTAGACTGGGGTTGGGGATTATGCATTTCTTACAAGCTTCCGGGTGATACTGACACTGGTCATTGGAGAACCACGCTTTCCATAGCAAGTCTTTAGAATATGACAAGTCTCTAGATGAATGTAGTAAGGAACAAATTAGAATTTCTGGAAATCAAAATAAAAGACAGCGATATAGAACAATTCAAAACACAGGAAGCTCTAGATTGAACAAAGCCAAAGACAAAATTTGTATTGAGGCATTCAGAGGAGATTCAGCTCACAACAAGTATTAGAAGAAAAAAATTATAAGAGAAGAATTAACAAACATGAAGAACATGTTAAGGACATTTTTACCTAGATTATCATTGAGAAATGGCAGAATGAGAAAGGCAAGGAGAAAATCCCTTATGATTCCCGGTGGAAAAAGGGTTCACATCTAACGGCAGCATGATTCCACCCAGTGGACTTATTCTCAGCAAGAGGTGTCAGAATGGGGAGGGGAATGTCTCCAAAGCACTGAGGCAAAGTAAACATATTCTGAGAATTCTGTACACAGTTAAATTTCATTCACATATGAAAAGCAAAGACTTTTTAAGATATAAAATCTAAGGAGGGGTGTAATACCTATGGATCCACAACGGAATAATCACCAAAGCACTTACTTCAGGGACAAGGAGAAGAGCACAGAGTGATGGAGTTAGATGGAAAAAGGAAGATAGGAGTCAAAGTGGTGAAATACATCAGTAAGTGAATCTATCCATCCATCTCTCTGTCTATTGTGGTTAATTCTATGTGTCCACTTGAATGGACCATAGGATACTCAGATATTTGGTTAAACATTATTCCAGGTGTGTCTGTGAGGGTGTTTCTGGATGAGATTAATACATGAATCTGTAGACTGAGTAAAGCAGATTGCCTTCTGCAATGTGGGTGGGCCTCATATAATCTACTGAAGGCCTGAATAGAACAAAAGAAGGAGTAAGGAAGAATTCACTCTCTCTGCCTATCTTTAAGCTAGGACATCAGGTCTCCTGGCTCAGGCCTTGGAGTCAGCCTGGAACAACAATATCAACTCTCCTGGTTCTCGTGCCTCTGAACTCGGACAGTAACAGTATTGTGCGCTCTCTTGGGTCTCCAGCTTGCTGACTGCAGATTTTAGGACTTCTTGGCCTCCATAATAGTATGAGCCAATTCCTTATAATGAACCTATTTATATTTGTATTTATTCTATTGCTTCTGTTTCTCCAGAGAACCCTGACTAATTATCTATCCATTGTATATCATCTGTCTATTGACTTACTGATATGTCAATTTATTTCTAAGAATAAAAACTGAACAAAATAAATGTCTTAATTTAAGGGAATCATAACAAGTGAGATGGAAGGAACTGTTCTGTATCTAGTGAAATCTGTTCAGGTGTGGGTTTGATTTATGAGGCTGTTAAATATATACCAATTAATGTAAAAAACTTACACTTTAAATATGTTGTTTGATTGTTAGACTCAAAACTAGCAAGGGAAAATTTAAAGACATATTCATCATTTCAATAAGAAAAAGGAAAGGAGAAAATTAAAACGATATAATAAATAGAAACCCACAGAGAGCAGAAATAATCCCAAATATGATATTATTATTAAAATGGAATGTGATTATCTTACTAACAAAGAATATCAGATTTGATTTAAAAATACTATCTACTATTCAGAGAGATACATAAAACGTAGGAGCATAAAAGCTCAATATACAGATATATCAGAGAAAGAAATAAGAGAGAGTGAAAGAGAGAAAACATTAATCTAACAATATTAATTACAGTCAAAATGTAAGGACACTCATCCTAAGGATGTTATATAAATAGCATAACTACAACCTCAACAATTCACCGAAGATAGGTAAAGTCATTAATGTATAAGGATATAACAACATAGTTTTAAAATATTTAAAGTAAAATCCCACAAAAACTAAAAATATAAAGTTAATAAAATATTTGGAAGGATATTGAGGATTTGACAATGCAACTAACCTATCCAATCTAATAGATGTTGATCCTTGAACACATAATAAAGAAATAAATTATTTCCAAGGGCACATAGAATATATTTAAAATTGGTCATAATGTATTGACAAAGGAAGTTTTAAAAATTGAAAAACTTATATCATGGAAAACACAATGCAATTCAATATAAAATTTAAAAAAAACCAGAAAACAACAAACATCCAGTTGAAAAGTATAAAGCACATTTCTAAACGATAAGTGGTAAACAGGAAATCACATGGAAAATTACATGCTATTTAGAACTGAATAAAAATGAAAGTAATAGATATTACAAGTTGTGAGATCTGGTCAAAGTGGTGATTAGAGGCAAATTATAGTGGAGGGTGTATGAATTAAAGAATAAGGATGAAATTATGTTAATTAAAAAATTTTAACTCAAGAAAATAGGAAAAATATGCAAAGTAAACAGAAAAGAAGGAGAAAGAAATTTATAACAATCAGACATAAATAAAACACATATTAAATCATGGGGAAAAGAACTATACAGATAATAAAACAAAAATTGATTCTTTCAGAGTAAAAGTACAAGACAATCCATTAGGACAAACTAGGGAAAAAATGAAAAAGAAAAGCACAAAGAAGGTAAATGAGCATTAAAATAGAAGAGTTAAATTAGTAGAAGCTGCTTAAAAATCTTCAGACTTGTGCAAACATTAATGATGATATATTTGAAAAAGAGTAATAGAGATGATATTTTAGAAAATATATTTTCAACTAATATTAATGAAATATATAATGATTAATATAAAAATATGAATCAGTGGCCAAAAAATTCTTTTCTATAAAAAGTTTTAGAAAAAAAAAATATGGTTCAAGTAGGTTTGGAGATGTCTTAACAAGCCTTTCAAGAAACAAACAATCCTTATCTTATGAAAGTTCTTAAGAGAATAGGAAAGAAAAAAGGACTCCCTGACAGATTTTATTAGTCCTGTGTGACCTCAATTATAAAACTGCACAGGAAAAATACAAGAAAATAAAATTGTAGAAGAAACTCACTTAGGTACATAAGTGCAGAAAGCATGAATACACTGTTATCAAATTGAAGCCTGCAAGGTATGTATATAAACTATATCACATTTAAATTTGTTCTGTTCCAGCAATAAAAAAAAAGAGCTTTAGTATCAGAAAGTATAAGAGTGTGTTTAGATATTTGAGCAAATAACAAGTTAATCTCAGTTGTTGCTTTGAAATATTTGATAAAAATTCAGCACTCATTCATGAATGAAAATAAAAACAGAAACAAACACTTAACAAATCATAAAGGTTCATTCACCTGATAAAAGAGTATTTGTTAAAAACCTGAACAAATATAGTTATTTTTATTCACAAAACTTTAAAAATATTACAAAGGCCTGTAGTAGTCCTCAACTCTAACCCAAAGCGACCTATGCCAGCACTTTGTGATGTCCCTGCTAATGGAGTGGCAGTAGTCAGAGAGCACACCAAGATCACTCACAGGGCAGGCTGTCAGGCCTCTTAGCATTTCCTGAATGAAAACCTCCCTTACTATATAAAGGACTATCCTCTCCATGAACGTGCTCATGGTGAATATTGTAAGGGAAGGAACATTGCAGGCTGCTTGAAAATTTACTGGAATGGGAATGTGTAGGGTAATAGCTAAACATATTTTGTTGCATTCAACCAAGTCCAAGAAAAATAAAAGTCTAATTCGTGAAGGCTGTGGCCTCCGTAACAAACATACCTCTTCTTTTTCAGCTATATGTCTGATTGTAGTTGTTCAGGTTCAATAAGTTATTCTCAATGGTAGTTTCTAATTTTAGTACAGCTGAGGGATTTATTTCACTCCTTAATAGGAAGTGCCTATATTCTGATGTTACACTCAAGTTTTGCACTAAATCACTTAGCAACATATTGACATTTAATATTAAAAATATTAAAAGAGGGAGAGAAAAATTCTTATTTATATAAGAATGCTGATTAAAAGGAAATGATAGAAATAGAAAAATCAGCAGTGAACAACTAGGCTGATTTTAGTAGTAAATGACTAATGACTAAAGTAGTGGTAAATGACTAAGCAAGAACCATAAGTTAATGAGAAATCTCTAGGTTATAAATGTTAGGAGATACGAAGAGTCTAAAATTATCACCTCACAGATTACTAATTAATGACAAAAAACCAAAAACTTAATTTGACAATGGAAATATCTGGCAAACACTACCTTAACCAAGTGACCAAACTTAATATCACCAATTACAGGACCATTAAAGAATTACTAACATTAACTATTTATTCTTCTTAAATATCATTATTTTTATTGCAGTAAAGAGTTATGGCTTTTTCTCTCTAAATAATTAATTTTCATTGATTTTTAGCAAAACAAGTACAAGACAAAAAGTAATATCAAATGAGTGCTTGTTTTGAACCCAGTGGAGTATATTTTTCAACAATATAGCATAGCTTGTTAAAAACAAACATCCAGGAAATTAGCTTTTTTCCTTTTTATATAGTTATTTGTTTCATATGCTGATAGAGAAAGATTGCAAGTTATGGTCACATATACTAATAATAAGCTTTTAGACTTTATAAAATTGTGGGAAAAGTAATACATTCTTAGATCAACTATGTAACTTATAGATATTTACCAAATTGATAAATAGACATTGAGAATGTGTCTGGTTTTACCTGTGAAAGTCTCTGAACTTTTCATGTTAAAACACACTCTTTGTGGGGCTTGAATTCTCAGTCCTGTGGATTTGATGTGGCTCTAAGCTAACGCTACTACAATTAAAACTTAATTAACAGATTTAAAAATTAGCACCTAACATCTAGAAGACACAATGTCTAGGAAACTTTCTTTATATTTTAAAGCTTATAATCCAGTAGCTTGGTTGAGAGAAACATACCATTTTTACATATAAGATCAGGGTTAATAAAAAAGCTGATTTCCCTCCTCCAGCTCTATTGACTAATAGTATCTGTTTTCATTGTAGTATCCAAAATCTTTGTATGGAAAGATGGTACTTGATCTTAGATTTTGGTTTGACCCAGAATGACATGAAGTGGTTAATTTGAAAATCCCAACTTTTTGTTACCAATTGGTAGGTTAAAAAACAACAAAAAAAGATGAGTTCAGGACACCTATGCCCAGTGACATAGCCTGAAAACATCAATAAACAAAGAGAAGGAGAACTTTGACCTTTCTCATTTCTTAATAATAAAGTTGCATCATGTTCCCATAGCAGGAGCTATGGATAGATAAAACATCTCTCTTATTGTGGTTTTATATGGCAGTGCATCTGAAGTCAAGTATTTGTGCTCTAATGTTTGTGTGTGTGGTTATTTGATCTAATTGTTGTCTAATCTCCAAAAATGTCATAAAGCACCTGAGCTGTCTTACTGAAACAGAAGTCTTTAAAGAGACAGGACTTGGAATACCCTCACCCATCCTAAAATGTTCTGTGGTTCCTGAAGTGCCAAGTCCTGGCTAGTGCTACTATACCTCATAATGTGTGATTCTTGAGTGTATATTTCAGATTTGCTGAGAGTAGGGGTCTAGGGCCTGGGGTAAGATAAAGCCATGTGGATAAGGGATAGATTTCTCCTTAAAGGAGAACCATGATAAGTAGCCATATGTTTGAAAAAGGATGCACTCTGATGGGATTGAGAGGACTCTTGTCAAATGGTGGACTGAACTAATGGGGGTAGGTCCCTACATTGAAAAATATATAAATTCTAGTTAATATGTTAAGAATATATAATTAAGCTCAAAAGAAATAAAAAGAAAATCAATTCTAAGTTACAAGTTAAAAGAGGATAAAGTAAAACTGCAAGTAGGAGTTAAAAGTAAACATTTCAGTGGGCATCAAAAGGTGATACACACATAAGTCCCAGTAAGAAAGATCGCCACGCCATAGACCATCACATTCAGCTACAGAGAGGTGAATCTGAGCGTCTTGCATTAAATCAACATTGAGGGAATACTACCTCATCTTTGAAATGAGACTATAGGTTTTTACCCCAATGTCTTAGATACGAAGCAAGCAAGCAAGATGTCTATAAATCACCAACGAGTTTTAGAAACTCCAGGTCAAAAATTAATTTTAAAAGTGTTCTGAATTTAGGCAACCTATATGAATTACAAGGCATAAATAATATATTTTATAGGAAGTCTTTTCATTCCAGGTCTCTTAAATACCAGAAAATAACTTTCAAAATACATATTAAATAATGGACAAAGAACTAAAGATAATAGAGAACTATGAAAGAGAGCATGTTTACAGTGTTCAAAGTAAAAAATGGACTAGAAACTGTGAGAAAAAAGAGCATTATATAAAAATAGCAGGCATACAAAAAACTGGAAATTTTGTAAATGAAAACGTAGTCCTTGAATTAAACAACAACAAAAAAGCTTACAAATAGACAAAAGAAACCAATGATGAGACATCACTTAGGAGAGAATAAATAAATTGTGTATAACGTGGAGATCCTGAGGAAAGAAAAACAAGTCTTGAAATTGGGGCTTGACAACACAGTCATTGTTAACGTTTTAGTCTATTTGTATTTTTCATGGACTACGAAGGCAATTTAGAACGGTTTTAAAATGTTTTTCTCTTATGATTGAATTTTCCTGAATTATGCTAACCACTTCAAAAATTGTACATATCACCAACTTATACATTGTTACTGTGGACAGTAAAATTGTAGGGACATAAAAAAAAATTGAGCCTGACCACTTCGAAATCTCCACTGGTGTCTTTTTAGAGATATCAGCCTCATGTTGAGAGGGCTCTGAATGTATCTGCTGTGAATGGACTCACCTACCATGGAGACAGAAACAGGGAAGAAGTGCATGGAACTCAAAATAGCAGGTGCCCGAAGTGATGTCAGAGAAATCCTAGTATTCCACAGTACAGTTTGTGGGAGGATGATCTTAGAAGCAAGGAATAGGGACAAGAACTTTAGTTAAAGAATGAGTCCCATAAAAAGATACAGAGTTGTATGGAAGCTTAATGGATGAAATCTTTATATAAGACAGAATTCCTTTGGGTATTTTATTTTCAGCATTTGACATAAACATTGAAGAATGAGTTGATTGGTGACAAAAAAAAGAGAAAGTAAAACAAAGAAGAATTTATGCAAAATAAAGGACATACCATGAGCAACGGCAAGCCTGAGCTAGAAAAGAGTGGACGGAGTTCTTTAATTGATAAACTAGATAAATGGACATTTAATGTGGAGATATAATCATAGTTAGAAATTGGGAGTGGAGTTTTGCAGAGAAATCTAGGAAGTAGAGTTAAAATTAAAGATTGACCATAAAACATACAATAAGAAAAGTAGGCAACCAAGGAGTTGTAGAGCTTGCAAAAATGAGGGCAAGATATTATGAAAAAGAGAGGAAAAGTTAAAAGAATTGAATCTCTGATGAACTAAAAGAGAATGGGTGTTCAAGCTATGAGGATTGTTGTCCGATGCTGAGGTGTTGTAAGAAAGAGGAATGAAAGAATGAAAAGGGGGTTTGGGGGAAGGTATTTAAGCAAAGGGATACCATTTAATTTAATCATTAGGTGACCATTATTGATCTTTATTGAGTGCTTTTTAGAGTGATAGTGGCGTTTCAGTTTTTAAAGTTAAAATGCTGTGTCAGTTATCCCAAAATACATTCCCCCAGTCTTCCTGTCTGCATCTAGCTGCTGGTGGGCCTACAAAATATAGTTCTTACATTCGGGAACTTCTTGCTACTGCAGCCTAAACTTTAATCAAGATAAAACAGAAATTACAACATAAACCTAAAGTATGAGGCCTTGGATTAGTGGTCAGGCAGTATGGACCCATAAAGTTGGAAAGTTGG